>NC_069505.1:445767278-446014778 GCF_027579735.1 Bombina bombina | reverse complement strand
CCAATCCATCCTAAATGCATCTGCCAAGCTAATCCACCTCTCTCGAAGCTCTATTTCTGCTGCACCTCTCTGTGAGTCCCTTCACTGGCTTTCCCATTCACAACAGAGTTAAATTCAAAATTCTCACCCTAACCTACTGTAACACACACTAACTTAAAGTTAGAAATTTGTAAAACATGTTCCAAAAATAAATCATAGCAGACCATAAAAATTAAGGTTGTGTCTCACGTAGGTTATAGTGAAATATATATCTATATATACACACATATAATCTGAGTGAGTGGTGTTTAATATGAGAGCTGTAACTGTTGTGGAAATTATATGTGAGTATGATTGTGGTCTCACTGAAACAGTAATTTATATAAAACAGTTATAGGTCTTCTAGAATCAGGACTGCAAAATAGCAAAATTTATAAGAAAAAATAGAGGTAAGGAAAAAATAGAAAAAGAAGCAGCTTATAGCAAAAGTTAGCAAAAAAATATAAGTTATGGCAAAAATTGAAAAGGAAGCAACTTAATATGCATATGGAGAATTCAAGGAATAAATGCCCAGGAAAGACTCACCTCCGGAGGGATTAACTAAATAAATCAGTGGTGGTTCAGAGTTCTGACTTTTAATAATATCTTTGGCAGCAAGGTTAGAGGGGAGAGCTGCTCTCAGATGCTGCAGCGATTATCCGTGCAAACCGGAAGTGCGGCTGGTCCGTGAAACCGGAAGTCCTAGGATGTCACGCACCCAGCGTGTGAAGATAGCAGGTACCGGGTAGGCAGGCAGGGAATCCTCAATGCGGCTAAGGAAGGAAGCATGCAACTTCAATACCAAGCAAGGTATTGAATGTTACATGCTCCTTTATAGCCAGATTTAGACATAGTGTAACGCCTCTTAAAGAGGCAGGCTCCTTTTGTGACAGAATACCCCCTCTAAGGAACCACTCCGTGGTTCAAGGTCGAGGTCTGGTGGGATGTCGACGGTGGAACAGAGACACAAGCCTCGGGGCTGAGAGATTAACTGAGGGCTCCCAGGAATCTTCCTCACTGGGGTAGCCCTTCCAGTGGATCAAATACTGGAGTCTACCAGACACTCTTCGAGAGTCCAGGATGCTTTCAACCTCATATTCTACTTCAGGCACCAGAGGGGGGTCATCCACAGAAGAAGGCTGATGATTCCTAAGTGCCTGATAGGGTTTGAGAAGGGAGACGTGAAAGGTTGGGTGGATTCGGTAATGTGAGGGTAAAATAAGGGTCACCGCATTTTCATTGATGACCTTAGATACAGGAAAAGGTCCAATAAACAATTTGTTAAATTTACGACTAGGTACCGTGAGTCGTAGATTTCTGGTGGATAACCATACTAAGTCTCCAGATTGTAAGTAGGGGATGCTCTATGGCGGAGGTCATAGTAATGTTTATGACGTGATTGGGCCCTCTTGATGTTTTCTGAGAGCAATGTGAAGGACTCCGAAATGGAGTTAGTGAAATCATTAATTATTGGACAATCACTTTCCCTGTCAAGGGGTAAGCGAAATGACGGATGAAATCCATAATTAGCATGGAAAGGAGTATCTTTGATTGAAGTGTGGTATGTGTTATTATGTGCAAATTCTGCAATAGGGAGCAATTCATTCCAGTTATCCTGTTGTTGTGTAGAGAAACAATGGATGTATTCTTCCAACCACTGGTTGGTACGTTCCGTTTGCCCGTTGGTCTGGGGGTGGAACGCAGATGACAACCGCTGGTCAATCTCAAGGTTTTTACATAGTTGTTTCCAAAGGCGAGAGGTAAATTGGGTCCCTCTGTCAGTTGTAATAAAAGAGGGTACACCATGTAATTTGATTACATTCTCAAGCAACAATGTCACTGTTTCCATGCTGGTAGGGAGCTTATGGAAAGGGACAAAATGTGACATCTTTGTTAACAAATCAACAATTACCATGATTGTATTGTTCCCACCGGATTTGGGTAGTTCAACAATAAAATCTATGGCAATCTCACTCCAGGGTCTTTTGGGTATTGGAAGAGATAGGAGATAACCTGGAGGGTGTCTTCTATCTTTTTTACATGTGGTACATATCTTACAGGTTAGAATGTGTTTTTTTACATCATAAATCATCCTGGGCCACCAGTATAATCGTTTAAGCAATCTATGAGTCTTGTTGACTCCTGGGTGTCCAGAGAATTTGGAATCATGTACCTGTTCGAGTATGTGTAGTCTCAAATTTGGTGGAACATAAGTCCTACCTAGGTAGGAAAGTAAACCATCATTTTGAGGAGTTAGATTATAGGTATCTTTTGATGTGTCAATTACTTGTTCCCTCTTTAATGTTTTAGTGAAATCTACGATGCCACCTATTATGCATTCAGGAGAGACGAGGGTACCTGTGTGAGGCAACTGAGGGGGTTTTGGAGGTAGCCTTGATAGAATGTCTGCCTTAGTGTTTAGAGATGCTGACCTATAGGTAATGATGTAGTTAAACCTTGAAAAGAAGAGACTCCATCTGACCTGTCTAGATGTGAGTGTACGGTTTGTTTTAAGATACTGTAGATTTCTATGATCGGTATATATAATAATAGGTTCAGCGGTTCCCTCTAATAAGTGTCTCCAGTTAACCAGGGCACTCTTCATGGCAAGCAATTCTTTTTCCCCTACGTGGTAGTTTAGTTCAGATGGCGTGAGAACACGGGAATAGAATGCTATTGGATGTAGTTTATTGGTGGTTTTGGATCTTTGAGAGAGTACAGCCCCTAGTGCATACTCAGATGCATCTACCTCAAGGGTATACTGGATCTGTGGGTCAGGATAAGCAAGAATAGGAGCTGTAATGAATGCATTCTTTAGAAAATTAAAGGCGTCATTGACTGAGGGGGTCCACACAAAAGGAGTGTTATCTTTAGTGAGGTTAGTTAAGGGTTTGGCAATATGGGAAAACCCTTTAATAAACTTTCGATAGAAATTCGAAAACCCTAAGAATTTCTGTACATTCCTTTTATTATGTGGTATGGGCCAATCAATTATTGCCTTGACCTTTGAATTTTCCATCTGAATTCCCTTTGATGAGATATGGTACCCCAGAAATGTGATGTCTTTACTATGAAAAGTACACTTTTCAGCCTTAACGTAAAGTTTGTGTGCCTGTAGGCGTGCTAAAACTGTTCTCACATGTTTTATATGTTCTGTCAATGTATTAAAGAAAATTAGAATATCATCAAGATATATTACTAGGAAGGTGTCCAATAGATCTCTAAATATATCATTGATATAACGCTGAAACGTTGCAGGGGCATTACATAGCCCGAATGGCATTACCGTGTACTCAAAAAGTCCGTACCTAGTACGGAATGCCGTCAGCCACTCATCCCCTGAACGCATACGGATAAGGTTGTAAGCACCTCTGAGGTCTAATTTGGTGAAAATAGATGACCCATTCAATCTTTCTATAAGTTCAGGGATGAGTGGCAGAGGATAACGGTCTTTTACAGTACGCTTGTTAAGCTCACGGTAATCCACAATAGGCCTGATGGTTTTGTCTTTGTTGGTAACAAAGAATATGCCTGCACCTGCAGGAGAAGTGGAAGGTCTTATGAACCCTTTTCTAAGGTTTTCATTTATGTATTCCTTTAACTTAACTAATTCAATTTGTGATAGAGGGAAGATATGCCCATATGGAATGTCTGACCCTGGTATAAGCTTTATAGGGCAATCATACTCTCTATGGGGGGGAAGAGACTCTGCCTCTATTTTATCAAAAACCAATGAAAAATCATGATACTGGTGGGGGATTAACCCTTTATCTTGGTTAATGTGAAGTATGGAATGGGACAGTATACAAGTTGAAGTGCAGTAGGGTGAGTTGAATTCTATGTTATTTTGTTTCCAATGTATCATAGGCTGGTGTTGTCTTAACCAGTGTAAGCCAAGTATGACTGGGAATATTGGAGAGGTAATTATATCGAAGGAGATATACTCTTGATGGTTGTTGTGAATATTTACAAGTATGGGGATTGTTTGATGTGTGATAGGACCTGTAGATAAACTATTACCATCAATCAACCGTACAGAAACAGGATTCTTTTTCACAACAAGCGGTATATTTTTATTTTTTGCTATAGAGATATCTATATAATTGGCGTAAGCGCCAGAGTCCACAACGGCTTCAAGGTTTAGTCGCTGTTTTTCCCACTGTAACGAGATGGGAACTAGTAAGTAAGATGGTTCATGGGTAGACAATGTAAAGTTGTGTAAAGTACAAATTGACTCACCCGACTTCTGTCTTTTTAGAGATGGGCAATCCGTGACTGAGTGGTCCTTGGAGGCACAATACATGCAGAGAGCATGTTCCTTGCGATAAGACTTTTCTTCTGGTGTTAGCGGTCCTTTAATAAACCCAATATCCATGGCCTCTGCATTACCTTTTGGGCTATATGTCACGGGACGAGTAGGATATCTAGCTACTGTGTCATGGGTTTGTTTCTCTGACCTTCTCTCTCTGAATCTCCTATCAATTTTAATAGTAAGGGCCATTAGAGCCTCTAGGGAGTCTGGGAGATCAATTCTAACTAACTCATCTTTTATAGGGTCTGATAGACCTAATCTGAATTGGTTAATTAATGAAATCTGGTTCCACTGAGTATCTCTTTGCCAGATTTTAAATTCAGATATGTAGTCTTCTACATGTCTTTTGTTCTGTTTGAGTCTACGTAGGGTATTTTCTGCAGTTAGTTGTTTATGAGGATCCTCATATAGATCAGCCATTGCTTTAAAGAAATCATCAACTGATTCAAGTATAGGGTCATTGGATTCATATAAAGAGTCCGCCCACGCACGGGGTTCTCCTCTTAAATAGGATATGATTGTTAGAATTTTAACTCTTTCAGTAGGAAATGTTTTAGGTTTTAGAGTAATGAACATTCTGCATGCATTGTAGAACTGTCTAAAGGTCTTTCTATCACCTGAGAAATATTCAGGGGGACTGATAGGTGGTTCAGGAGGAAGTGAATGAGAGCTAAATCCTTCTTTGATAATACCTTTTAGGGTTAGATTCTCAGAATGGAGTTCTCTGAGACCCTGTGTCAGCTGATCTACTTTATGGGAGAGTTCCATGACATGAGCCTGTAGGTCAGCAGGGTTCAGCATTCTGACTTTTAAAAGGGCTTGGTATTCTGTAACACACACTAACTTAAAGTTAGAAATTTGTAAAACATGTTCCAAAAATAAATCATAGCAGACCATAAAAATTAAGGTTGTGTCTCACGTAGGTTATAGTGAAATATATATCTATATATACACACATATAATCTGAGTGAGTGGTGTTTAATATGAGAGCTGTAACTGTTGTGGAAATTATATGTGAGTATGATTGTGGTCTCACTGAAACAGTAATTTATATAAAACAGTTATAGGTCTTCTAGAATCAGGACTGCAAAATAGCAAAATTTATAAGAAAAAATAGAGGTAAGGAAAAAATAGAAAAAGAAGCAGCTTATAGCAAAAGTTAGCAAAAAAAATATAAGTTATGGCAAAAATTGAAAAGGAAGCAACTTAATATGCATATGGAGAATTCAAGGAATAAATGTCCAGGAAAGACTCACCTCCGGAGGGATTAACTAAATAAATCAGTGGTGGTTCAGAGTTCTGACTTTTAATAATATCTTTGGCAGCAAGGTTAGAGGGGAGAGCTGCTCTCAGATGCTGCAGCGATGATCCGTGCAAACCGGAAGTGCGGCTGGTCCGTGAAACCGGAAGTCCTAGGATGTCACGCACGCAGCGTGTGAAGATAGCAGGTACCGGGTAGGCAGGCAGGGAATCCTCAATGCGGCTAAGGAAGGAAGCATGCAACTTCAATACCAAGCAAGGTATTGAATGTTACATGCTCCTTTATAGCCAGATTTAGACATAGTGTAACGCCTCTTAAAGAGGCAGGCTCCTTTTGTGACACCTACAAAGCCCTCACAAATGCTGCCCCACCCTACCTGTCCTCACTCATTGTGCTGTCTATTATATGCTTATTATGTTCATGTTGATGACATCTGGTGGTTTCATGTTGCAATTACAGCTTGGTTCCTCTCAAGAATAAAACAGGAAGTGTTAATAAAGTTTGTTAATAAAAAGTTTACTTTCAGTTTCTCAGCAGCCATCTTAGCTTCTTAAACATTTACCTCTAAACATACATATGCCTGTAAGTTATTTGTTTTTCTTTCATGTAATTAGCAAGAGTCCATGAGCTAGTGACGTATGGGATATACATTCCTACCAGGAGGGGCAAAGTTTCCCAAACCTCAAAATGCCTACAAATACACCCCCCACCACACCCACAAATCAGTTTTTTTTACAAACTTTGCCTCCTATGGAGGTGGTGAAGTAAGTTTGTGCTAGATTCTACGTTGATATGCACTCCGCAGCAGGTTGGAGCCCGGTTTTCCTCTCAGCGTGCAGTGAATGTCAGAGGGATGTGAGGAGAGTATTGCCTATTTTGAATGCAGTGATCTCCTTCTACGGGGTCTATTTCATAGGTTCTCTGTTATCGGTCGTAGAGATTCATCTCTTACCTCCCTTTTCAGATCGACGATATACTCTTATATATATACCATTACCTCTGCTAATTTTCATTTCAGTACTGGTTTGGCTTTCTACAAACATGTAGATGAGTGTCCTGGGGTAAGTAAGTCTTATTTTCTGTGACACTCTAAGCTATGGTTGGGCACTTTTTTAATAAAGTTCTAAATATATGTATTCGAACATTTATTTGCCTTGACTCAGGATGTTCAACATTCCTTATTTTCAGACAGTCAGTTTCATATTTGGGATAATGCACTTGAATCAATTATTTTTCTTACCTTAAAAATTTGACTTTTTTCCCTGTGGGCTGTTAGGCTCGCGGGGGCTGAAAATGCTTCATTTTATTGCGTCATTCTTGGCGCTGACTTTTTTGGCGCAAAAAATCTTTTCTGACGTTCTTTTGCGCCAAAAATGTCGGCGTTCCAGACGTGGCGTCATTTTTGGCGCCAAAAGCATTTAGGCGCCAAATAATGTGGGCGTCTTATTTGGCGCTAAAAAAAATATGGGCGTCGCTTTTGTCTCCACGTTATTTAAGTCTCTTTTTTCTTTGCGTCTGGTTGCTAGAAGCTTGTTCCTTGGCATTTTTTCCCATTCCTGAAACTGTGATTTAAGGAATTTGATCAATTTTGCTTTATATGTTGTTTTTTCTCTTACATATTGCAAGATGTCTCACGTTGCATCTGAGTCAGAAGATACTTCAGGAAAATCGCTGTCTGGTGCTGGAACTACCAAAGCTAAGTGTATCTGCTGTAAACTTTTGGTAGCTGTTCCTCCAGCTGTTGTTTGTATTAATTGTCATGACAAACTTGTTAATGCAGATAATATTTCCTTTAGTAATGTACCATTACCTGTTGTAGTTCCATCAACATCTAATGTTCAGAATGTTCCTGATAACATAAGATATTTTGTTTCTGAATCCATCAAGAAGGCTATGTCTGTTATTCCTCCTTCTAGTAAACATAAAAAATCTTTTAAAACTTCTCTTTATACAGATGAATTTTTAAATGAACATCATCATTCTGATTCTAATGACTCTTCTGGTTCAGAGGATTCTGTCTCAGAGGTTGATGCTGATAAATCTTCATATTTATTTAAAATGGAATTTATTCGTTCTTTACTTAAAGAAGTACTAATTGCTTTAGAAATTGAGGATTCTGGTCCTCTTGATACTAAATCTAAACGTTTAGATAAGGTCTTTAAATCTCCTGTGGTTATTCCAGAAGTTTTTCCTGTTCCTGGTGCTATTTCTGAAGTAATTTCCAGAGAATGGAATAATTTGGGTAATTCATTTACTCCTTCTAAACGTTTTTAAGCAATTATATCCTGTGCCGTCTGACAGATTAGAATTTTGGGACAAAATCCCTAAAGTTGATGGGGCTATTTCTACCCTTGCTAAACGTACTACTATTCCTACGTCAGATGGTACTTCCTTTAAGGATCCTTTAGATAGGAAAATTGAATCCTTTCTAAGAAAAGCTTATCTGTGTTCAGGTAATCTTCTTAGACCTGCTATATCATTGGCTGATGTTGCTGCAGCTTCAACTTTTTGGTTGGAAACTTTAGCGCAACAAGTAACAGATCATGATTCTCATAATATTATTATTCTTCTTCAACATGCTAATAATTTTATCTGTGATGCCATTTTTGATATTATCAGAGTTGATGTCAGGTTTATGTCTCTAGCTATTTTAGCTAGAAGAGCTTTATGGCTTAAAACTTGGAATGCTGATATGTCTTCTAAATCGACTCTACTTTCCATTTCTTTCCAGGGTAACAAATTATTTGGTTCTCAGTTGGATTCTATTATCTCAACTGTTACTGGTGGGAAAGGAACTTTTTTACCACAGGATAAAAAATCTAAGGGTAAAAACAGGGCTAATAATCGTTTTCGTTCCTTTCATTTCAACAAAGAACAAAAGCCTGATCCTTCATCCTCAGGAGCAGTTTCAGTTTAGAAACCATCTCCAGTCTGGAATAAATCCAAGCCTTCTAGAAAAGCAAAGCCAGCTTCTAAGTCCACATGAAGGTGCGGCCCTCATTCCAGCTCAGCTGGTAGGGGGCAGGTTACGTTTTTTCAAAGAAATTTGGATCAATTCTGTTCACAATCTTTGGATTCAGAACATTGTCTCAGAAGGGTACAGAATTGGTTTCAAGATAAGACCTCCTGCAAAGAGATTTTTTCTTTCCCGTGTCCCAGTAAATCCAGTGAAAGCTCAAGCATTTCTGAAATGTGTTTCAGATCTAGAGTTGGCTGGAGTAATTATGCCAGTTCCAGTTCTGGAACAGGGGCTGGGGTTTTATTTGAATCTCTTCATTGTACCAAAGAAGGAGAATTCCTTCAGACCAGTTCTGGATCTAAAAATATTGAATCGTTATGTAAGGATACCAACGTTCAAAATGGTAACTGTAAGGACTATCTTGCCTTTTGTTCAACAAGGGCATTATATGTCCACAATAGATTTACAGGATGCATATCTGCATATTCCGATTCATCCAGATCATTATCAGTTCCTGAGATTCTCTTTTCTGGACAAGCATTACCAGTTTGTGGCTCTGCCGTTTGGCCTAGCTACAGCTCCAAGAATTTTTACAAAGGTTCTCGGTGCCCTTCTGTCTGTAATCAGAGAACAGGGTATTGTGGTATTTCCTTATTTGGACGATATCTTGGTACTTGCTCAGTCTTTACATTTAGCAAAATCTCATACGAATCGACTTGTGTTGTTTCTTCAAGATCATGGTTGGAGGATCAATTCACTAAAAAGTTCATTGACTCCTCAGACAAGGGTAACCTTTCTGGGTTTCCAGATAGATTCAGTGTCCATGACTCTGTCTTTGACAGACAAGAGACGTCTAAAATTGATTTCAGCTTGTCGAAACCTTCAGTCACAATCATTCCCTTCGGTAGCCTTATGCATGGAAATTCTAGGTCTTATGACTGCTGCATCGGACACGATCCCCTTTGCTCATTTTCACATGCGACCTCTTCAGCTCTGTATGCTGAATCAATGGTGCAGGGATTACACAAAGATATCTCAATTAATATCTTTAAAACCGATTGTACGACACTCTCTAACGTGGTGGACAGATCACCATCGTTTAATTCAGGGGGCTTCTTTTGTTCTTCCGACCTGGACTGTAATTTCAACAGATGCAAGTCTTACAGGTTGGGGAGCTGTGTGGGGATCTCTGACGGCACAAGGAGTTTGGGAATCTCAGGAGGTGAGATTACCGATCAATATTTTGGAACTCCGTGCAATTTTCAGAGCTCTTCAGTCTTGGCCTCTTCTGAAGAGAGAATCGTTCATTTGTTTTCAGACAGACAATGTCACAACTGTGGCATACATCAATCATCAAGGAGGGACTCACAGTCCTCTGGCTATGAAAGAAGTATCTCGAATTCTGGTTTGGGCGGAATCCAGCTCCTGTCTAATCTCTGCGGTTCATATCCCAGGTATAGACAATTGGGAAGCGGATTATCTCAGTCGCCAAATGTTGCATCCGGGCGAATGGTCTCTTCACCCAGAGGTATTTCTTCAGATTGTTCAAATGTGGGAGCTTCCAGAAATAGATCTGATGGCGTCTCATCTAAACAAGAAACTTCCCAGGTATCTGTCCAGATCCCGGGATCCTCAGGCGGAAGCAGTGGAAGCATTATCACTTCCTTGGAAGTATCATCCTGCCTATATCTTTCCGCCTCTAGTTCTTCTTCCAAGAGTAATCTCCAAGATTCTGAAGGAATGCTCGTTTGTTCTGCTGGTAGCTCCGGCATGGCCTCACAGGTTTTGGTATGCGGATCTTGTCCGGATGGCCTCTTGCCATCCGTGGACTCTTCCGCTAAGACCAGACCTTCTGTCGCAAGGTCCTTTTTTCCATCAGGATCTCAAATCCTTAAATTTAAAGGTATGGAGATTGAACGCTTGATTCTTGGTCAAAGAGGTTTCTCTGACTCTGTGATTAATACTATGTTACAGGCTTGTAAATCTGTATCTAGGAAGATATATTATCGAGTCTGGAAGACTTATATTTCTTGGTGTCTTTCTCATCATTTTTCTTGGCATTCTTTTAGAATTCCGAGAATTTTACAGTTTCTTCAGGATGGTTTAGATAAAGGTTTATCCGCAAGTTCTTTGAAAGGACAAATCTCTGCTCTTTCTGTTCTTTTTCACAGAAAGATTGCTAATCTTCCTGATATTCATTGTTTTGTACAAGCTTTGGTTCGTATAAAACCTGTCATTAAGTCAATTTCTCCTCCTTGGAGTTTGAATTTGGTTCTGGGGGCTCTTCAAGCTCCTCCTTTTGAACCCATGCATTCATTGGACATTAAATTACTTTCTTGGAAAGTTTTGTTCCTTTTGGTGATCTCTTCTGCCAGAAGAGTCTCTGAATTATCTGCTCTTTCTTGTGAGTCTCCTTTTCTGATTTTTCATCAGGATAAGGCGGTGTTGCGAACTTCTTTTGAATTTTTACCTAAGGTTGTGAATTCCAACAACATTAGTAGAGAAATTGTGGTTCCCTCATTATGTCCTAATCCTAAGAATTCTAAGGAGAAATCGTTGCATTCTTTGGATGTTGTTAGAGCTTTGAAATATTATGTTGAAGTTACTAAGTCTTTCCGAAAGACTTCTAGTCTATTTGTTATCTTTTCCGGTTCTAGAAAAGGCCAGAAAGCTTCTGCCGTTTCTTTGGCATCTTGGTTGAAATCTTTAATTCATCATGCCTATGTCGAGTCGGGTAAAACTCCGCCTCAAAGGATTACAGCTCATTCTACTAGGTCAGTTTCTACTTCTTGGGCGTTTAAGAATGAAGCTTCGGTTGATCAGATTTGCAAAGCAGCAACTTGGTCCTCTTTGCATACTTTTACTAAATTCTACCATTTTGATGTATTTTCTTCTTCTGAAGCAGTTTTTGGTAGAAAAGTACTTCAGGCAGCGGTTTCAGTTTGAATCTTCTGTTTATGTTTTTCATTAAACTTTATTTTGGGTGTGGATTATTTTCAGCAGGAATTGGCTGTCTTTATTTTATCCCTCCCTCTCTAGTGACTCTTGCGTGGAAAGATCCACATCTTGGGTAGTCATTATCCCATACGTCACTAGCTCATGGACTCTTGCTAATTACATGAAAGAAAACATAATTTATGTAAGAACTTACCTGATAAATTCATTTCTTTCATATTAGCAAGAGTCCATGAGGCCCGCCCTTTTTTGTGGTGGTTATGATTTTTTTGTATAAAGCACAATTATTCCAATTCCTTATTTTATATGCTTTCGCACTTTTTTCTTATCACCCCACTTCTTGGCTATTCGTTAAACTGATTTGTGGGTGTGGTGGGGGGTGTATTTGTAGGCATTTTGAGGTTTGGGAAACTTTGCCCCTCCTGGTAGGAATGTATATCCCATACGTCACTAGCTCATGGACTCTTGCTAATATGAAAGAAATGAATTTATCAGGTAAGTTCTTACATAAATTATGTTTTTGCTAAGAGTTCATTGTACATTTGAATTGCATTGCTATTTGCTGTAAGGATAAAATGTAAGCTCTCTGTGTTAGAAACATGTATTATTGTATGTATTGCAAACACCACGTGTAACTACATATTGTAATTTCAACTTTTCTTATTGTATTGCAGTTTTACAAAATAACTATTCAGAAGTAAAATCAGTTTGGAATAAACACAAAGCTATTTCTGTCTGGTTTGTTAACTAGCTGTCTAGTTATCAGTTAATGAGGACAGTACAGTAAAAAGGCAGGCTATATCAGGGGAAGATACAGAGGTGCATTGTAAAGTAAAAAAGCATGCTATATCAAGGGAAGATATAGGAGCTGCATTGAAAAGTGAGAAGCAATAACAAGCAAGATACAAAGGCTGCATTTTAAAGTAAAAAGCAGTAAATAACAAGCAAACATACAAGACCTGCAATTTAAAGTGAAAGGCAGTAAAAATAATTTGCACAAGAACTGCATTTAAAATATTGTGCTACTTTAACCTGATCACTATGAACCAAGATAAGAGTGTTGATATGATGCAGCAAACTTTAGAGACCAGATCCTATGCCTCTGGCTCTAAATATTCAATGCGCTCCAGCAGATCATTAGCCAGTTCTGCAGGACTCAGAGCCCGTGCTAAAGCAGACATGATAAAGCAGAAAGCATCACTAGAAGCAAAGGCAGCTAGGCACAAAGCAGATATGGAAGCAGAGACAGCAAGGTGTGAAGCTGAAACAGTGCAACGCAAGGCAGAGTTAGAAGCTAATATGCATGTGCTAAAGATTCAAAGGGCAGCAGTTGCAGCATCTGCAGAAGCAGCAGTCTATGAAGCAGCAGCTGAACTAGAAGAGGAACCACTTCAAGATTTTGCAGAAATAACTACCCATGATTCAGTACAAATGACTCGTGAGTATGTACAGAACCATGCTCTAGACCAAGATAAAACAGAGCATGCTCCTATCCAACATATGTCCAGCATAATGCCACAGTTTCCTGACTCAACATATTTACAGTCTACTCCAAGTATTCCTGACTTGCACCCTCCTTCCCAGACTGACACTGCAAATGTCTCTACACCAAGAGTGCGCTTTCAAGAAAGCAGAGGTTACGCTGATCCACAATATCCATCACATTATATGGACTCTCACATATCCCCTCTCAGAAATAGTACATTAGGAACTTCAGAGACTACTGACCTAGCAAAGCACCTGATTCGTCGAGAGTTAGTGAGTACAGGGCTACTAACATTTGATGATCGACCAGAGAACTACTGGGCATGGAAGACATCATTCCAAGGTGTCACCAGAGATCTTAATCTTACAGCCAGAGAAGAGCTAGATCTTTTGACTAAGTGGCTTGGACCAGAGTCATCTCAACAGGCTAAGAGACTAAGGTCAGTGCATGTTCATAACCCAATTGATGGAGTTAAAATGGTATGGCAGAGACTAGAAGAATGTTATGGCAGCCCTGAAGCTATTGAGAATGCACTGTTAAAGAAGCTAGAAAACTTCCCCAAAATCTCAAACAAAGACAACATAAAGTTAAGAGAACTTGGTGACATGTTGTTGGAGGTGAATGCAGCTAAGGCACGAGGCTTTTTGCCAGGACTGGCATACCTAGACACAGCTCGTGGCATCAAACCAATTATTGAAAAACTGCCATATAGCCTGCAAGAAAAGTGGATTTTTCAAGGTTCCAAGTACAAAGAAGACCATCATGTCTCCTTTCCACCATTCAGTTTCTTCACCAGATTTATTGTCAATCAAGCAAAGACCAGAAATGATCCAAGCTTCATATTCTCAACATGCAGCAACCAAGTTCCAGTAAATACAGAGAAGTCAGGAACAAGGTACAGCAACAGACCAACGGTGTCAGTAAGAAAGACAGAAGTGTCAGCTACTAATGCAACTCCACAAGTGAAAAGCCCTTCGTGGAAATCCATGGAATCAGACAGTCCATGTCCAATTCATAATAAACCACACCCACTGTCAAAGTGTCATGGGTTCAGAAGCAAGCACATTGATGAACGTAAAGCTTACCTGAAGGAGAATTCTATCTGCTTTAGATGTTGTGCATCCACCAGACACATTGCCAAAGACTGCAAAAATAACATAAGATGCAGAGAATGCAACAGTGACCATCATACTTCAGCTTTGCATCCAGGTCCAGCTCCTTGGGCAGTAGAGACTCCTTTACCAAAGAGAGAGCAAGGCGGGGAGCAAGAGGAAGCTACTCCACCCACTATTGTATCCAAGTGTACAGAGGTATGCGGGAAAGGGACAAGGCCCAGATCATGTTCCAAGATTTGTTTAGTGACTGTATATCCCTCTAATAAACCTGACTGTTCTGTAAAGATGTATGCAGTGTTAGATGATCAAAGTAACCGTTCTTTAGCCAAATCAGAGTTTTTTGATGTGCTTAACATTAGGGGTGAAACATTTTCCTACACTCTAAGAACATGCTCAGGCATTACATAGAAAACAGGGCGTAGGGTATCCAACTTCACTGTTCAGTCTATTGATGGGAAAACACACATAAAACTCCCCACACTCATTGAATGTGACATGATACCTGATGACAGGTCAGAAATTCCAACACCTGAGATTACACAGCATTTCCCTCATCTGAAATCCTTAACAGACAAGATCCCAGCACTTGACCCTAATGCACAAATACTTCTCTTGTTAGGAAGAGACATTCTGAAGGTGCACAAAGTACATGAGCAGATTAATGGGCCTCACAACAGTCCTTATGCACAACATTTAGACTTAGGTTGGGTCATAGTTGGGGAAGTATGCTTAGGAGGAGCTCATAGACCAGCAGATGTGAACTCTTTCAAGACAAATGTGTTGCCTAGTGGGCGCTCTTCTCTGTTCAGCCCATGCACTAGCTATATACAGGTAAAAGAGACTTGTAATGCTTGTAAACAACAGTCATACAACCCCTCATTGTGTTATTTAGGAACTGCAACTCATAATGTGGGCAGTTTAGATGATAATGTGTTTGTTACTACTCCAAACGATGACAAACCTGCTATGTCTATTCAAGATGGTATGTTCCTTGATGTAGTTGAAAAAGAGATGTTTATTGATGAAGCAAATTACTGGGTAGCACCCCTACCATTTCGCTCACCTCGTCTTAGACTACCAAACAACTTAGAGCAAGCCCAGAAAAGACTACTTGCTCTACAGCGTTCCTTTGTGAAAAAACCTGAAATGAAAGAACATTTTGTTAACTTTATGCAAAAGATCTTTGACCATGACCAAGCAGAACCTGCCCCACCATTGGGAGCAGGTGAGGAGTGTTGGTACCTACCAATCTTTGGTGTCTATCACCCTCAGAAGCCAGGACAGATCAGAGTAGTTTTTGACTCAAGTGCTCAGTTTGAAGGCATCTCACTGAATGACACACTCCTCAGTGGGCCTGATTTAAATAATACACTACTAGGTGTCCTTTTATGTTTCCGCAAAGAGCAAGTTGCAATTACCACTGATGTACAACAAATGTTTTACTGTTTCATGGTTAGAGAAGATCACCGTAACTATTTGAGATTTCTTTGGTATCGTGACAATGACCTTAACAAAGAAATTACAGAGTTCAGGATGAAGGTACATGTCTTTGGAAACAGCCCTTCTCCAGCCATAGCCATTTATGGTGTAAGACAAATAGCAAAGCAAGGAAAGAGTGAGTATGGCGAAGATGTAGAACAGTTTATCTTGAGGAATTTCTATGTAGATGATGGACTCGCATCTGTGCCTACTGAAGCTGAAGCAGTCAGTCTTCTGCAGAGGGCTAAGGACATGCTCGCAGGTTCGAATCTCAAGTTACACAAAGTGGCATCCAATAGAAGTCCAGTAATGGAAGCATTTCCTGCAGATGACAGAGCTAAAGATCTAAAGGACCTTGTTTTAGGTGTCGATCCTCTACCCCTCCAAAGGAGCTTAGGAGTAAGTTGGAACTTACAGACCGACAGTTTCACTTTTCAAGTGTCTAAAGAGGTCAAACCTTTCACACGGAGAGGTATCCTGGCTACAGTAAACAGTCTTTATGACCCACTTGGGTTTGCATCTCCAATCACTATGCAAGGTAAATCTTTAGTCAGAGAACTCTCAACAGACCAATGTGACTGGGATTCCCCACTCAGATAGAGAAGCTCAATGGAGAGCATGGACAGAAGACCTGATCCATCTTGAAGATCTCCGTATTCCCAGACCCTATGTGCCAGTGCCACTATCATCCACAGTAAGAAAGGAGGTATGTGTTTTTTCTCATGCTTCTACTGTAGCGATAGCAGCTGTGGCATATCTCAGAGTCATAGACAGTAGCGATCAATGTCATGTAGGCTTTATTATGGGCAAATCTAAACTAGCTCCAAGACCAGCCCATACAGCAGAGAGGAAGGCTGCAGGAACAGAAAATGTCAGATCTCCCGACAGACAGACTTACTTTAGCTCCTCCATTTTCGCATGTAGGGCTTGATGTTTTTGGTCCTTGGAATGTAGTATCTCGCTATACTAGAGGACACTAGAAGATTTCTCTCCCTTCGTGGACCAGTTAAGCAATTCCGATCTGACAAAGGGACAAACTTTGTAGGAGCCTGTCAGGAACTTCAAATTAACTCAGATGGTCCTGAGATTCAAAACTATCTACTGGATCAGGTATGCACCTGGACTTTCAATGCCCCCCACTCATCTCATATGGGAGGAGTGTGGGAGAGAATGATTGGTGTGGCTAGACGTATTCTAGACTCAATGTTGATGCAAAGCAAAAACACTCGACTGTTCCATGAAGTGCTTACTACATTGATAGCTGAAGTTACAGCTATAATGAACGCTAGACCATTGGTTTCTATTTCAACAAACCCTGAGAGACCTGAAATTCTTACACCAGCAATGCTCTTGACTCAAAAGGCTTGTGCAACATCAGCTCCACCTGGTGAGTTTACCTTGAAGGAACTTTACAAGTGCCAGTGGAAGCAAGTTCAGAAACTTGCTGAAACCTTTTGGAAACATTGGAGGCAAGAGTACCTGTCATCACTCCAAACAAGAAGAAAATGGAATGAGGAGAAACCAAATGTTCAAGAAGGAGATCTTGTATTGTTGAAAGACTCTCAAGTAAAGCGCAATGAATGGCCAATGGGTCTTATTGTAAAAACCATTCCTAGTAGTGATGGTAAAATTCGCAAAGTAGAGGTCAAAATCATTAAACAAGGGACTGCTAAAGTATACCTTAGACCTGTGTCAGATTTGATTGTTCTTTTTCAAAGTAAAAAGTTATCTGGTTGAATTTAATAATAATTTATAGATCATGTAATAGTGGTATATTTTTATACCAGGCGGGGAGTGTTCTGTCTATTATATGCTTATTATGTTCATGTTGATGACATCTGGTGGTTTCATGTTGCAATTACAGCTTGGTTCCTCTCAAGAATAAAACAGGAAGTGTTAATAAAGTTTGTTAATAAAAAGTTTACTTTCAGTTTCTCAGCAGCCATCTTAGCTTCAAGAAGCATGGAAATCAGCTCTTAAACATTTGCCTCTAAACATACATATGCCTGTAAGTTATTTGTTTTTTGCTAAGAGTTCATTGTACATTTGAATTGCATTGCTATTTGCTGTAAGGATTAAATGTAAGCTCTCTGTGTTAGAAACATGTATTATTGTATGTATTGCAAGCACCACGTGTAACTACATATTGTATTGCAGTTTTACAAAATAACTATTCAGAAGTAAAATCAGTTTGGAATAAACACAAAGCTATTTCTGTCTGGTTTGTTAGCTAGCTGTCTAGTTATCAGTTAATGAGGACAGTACACTCATCAACAAATATACTCCTGCCCGCCCCCTAAGATCCAACAACGACCTGCTTCTTGTGTCCTCTACCATCATCTCCTCTCATGCCAGACTACAGGACTTCTCTCGTGCAGCACCAACTCTCTGGAACGCACTTCCTCGTGCTATCAGACTTGCCCCTAACCTCTCCTCCTTTAAACGTTCCCTAAAGACCTTTTTGTTCAGGGAAGCTTATCACCCGACTCAGTAAAAAATTAATTTCACTTACCTAACAGTTGCCCTCATCTCCCCAGTAATATCATTCCCACCTTTGCAGTCCCCACCTCCTGTTTCCCATCCTACCCATCTAGATTGTAAGTTCCCACGGGAATAGGGCCATCAATTCCCCCTTTATTTGTCTGTAAAATGTTGTCTTATCGTATTGTTTCTCTATTGTACTGTTATCCTTGTACCCATGGGCAGCGCTGCGGATTCTTTTGGCACTTTATAAATAAAGAATAATAATAATTAATTTATGTGAAAGTATCATATAACAAATCAATATAAAAATAACTTTCTATGACATATTGTTTGTTGAGGTATAAATCACTCTTTTTCTTGGACATTAACAGTTGAAAAATAAAAGATTAGCTTTAGAGAAATGTGCTTGTTCATTGACAGTAATGAAATGGGGGATATCTATCAAGCTATGTTGCATTCGCCGGCATCAATACGCTCGCCTAAAATCGCCTAACATTGCGGCCGCGTATATCAATACGCTCTCCTTATTTATGAAAAAATGCCGGCAAAAAGACTTGCACCAAGTACGGGTCGATGAGCATCAGACTGTTAACTCACAGTCATCAATCTCGCGTCTATTCGGCTTTTTCCCAACTTTATTTATACCTTGTCACTAAACGCCGCCACTATACTAAAATGTTTGACCCCTATCCCACCGCTCCCCGACATCGCTGCAACCTAAGTAAAGTTATTAACCCCTATCCCGCCGCTCCCCGACACCGCCGCCACTAAATAAACGTATTAACCCCTAAACCTCTGGCCTCCCACATCACTACCACTAACTAAACCTAATAACCCCTAAACCGTCAGCCCCCCACATCGCCAAAAACTAAATTAAGCTATTAACCCTAAACCTAACAACCCCCTAACTTTAAATTAAAATTACAACATCCCTATCTTAATATAAATTAAAACTTACCTGTAGAATTAAAATAAACTATTTAAACTATTAATTAACCTACCCTAACTATTATATTACAATTAAATTAAAATAACAATTAAATAAACTAAATTACATATTAAAGAAACCTAACCCTACTCAAATTATTTAAATATACAATTAAACATTATTAAAAGTACTAAATTACAGAAAAAAACAAACACTAAGTTACAACCCCCCCACTAAATTAAGAAAAATAAAAAACCTAATTATCAAAAATAAAAAAGAATTACACCTAATCTAATAGCCCTATCAAAATAAAAAAGCCCCCCAAAATAAAAAAATCCTAGCCTACAATAAACTACCAATGGCCCTTAAAAGGGCCTTTTGTGGGGCATTGCCTCAAAGATAACAGCTCTTTTACAATGCAAAAAAATACCCCCCCCAACAGTTAAACCCACCACCCAACCAACCAGCCCCCCCAAATAAAAAACCTATAAAAAATAACCTAAGCTCCCCATTGCCCTAAAAAGGGTATTTGTATGGGCATTGCCCTTAAAAGGGCATTTAGCTCTTTTACATGCCCAGACCCTAATCTAAAAATAAAACCCACCCAAAAAACCCTTAAAAAAACACTAACACTAACCCCCGACGATCCACTTACAGTTCTTGAAGTCCCGCTTGAAGGATCCATCCAGCCAGAGAAGTCCTCATCCAGGCGGCAAGAAGTCTTCATCCAGACGGCATTTTCTATCTTCAGCCATCCGACTCGGAGCGGGTCCATCCTGAAGACATCCGGCGCGGAGCATCCTCTTCATACGGTCGCCGCCGTAAAATGGAACTTCAATGCAAGTGACGCCATCCAATAGGATATCAGTCATAAGGATTAGAGCTGCTAAAATCCTATTGGCTGCTTAAATCAGCCAATAGGATTTGAGCAGCTCTCATTCTATTGGCTGTTCCAATCAGCCAATAGGATTGAGCTCTCATCCTGAAGACATCCGGCGTGGCGCATCCTCTTCATACGGTCGCCGCCGTAAAATGGAACTTCAATGCAAGTGACGCCATCCAATAGGATATCAGCCATAAGGATTAGAGCTGCTAAAATCCTATTGGCTGCTTAATCAGCCAATAGGATTTTAGCAGCTCTAATCCTATTGGCTGATTGAAATCTTTCAGCCAATAGGAATGCAAGGGATGCCATCTTGGATTGCGTCACTTGCATTGAAGTTCCAGTTTACGGCTGCGACCATATGAAGAGGATGCTCCGCACCGGATGTCTTCAGGATGGACCCGCTCTGCGCCGGATGGATGAAGATAGAAGATGCCATCTGGATGAAGACTTCTTGCCCCCTGGATGAGGACTTCCCTGGCTGGATGAAGATGGAAGAGGCTGCCCGGATGAAGACTTCTTGCCGCCTGGGTGAGGACTTCTCCGGCTGGATGCAATGTCCATACAAATGCCCTTTTCAAGGTTATTTTAGATAGTTTTTTTTTTATTTTGGGGGGGTTGGTTGGGTGGTGGGTTTAACTATTGGGGGGTGTTTGTATTTGTTTGCAATGTAAAAGAGCAGTTATCTGTGGGGCAATGCCCCACAAAAGGCCCTTTTAAGGGCCATTGGTAGTTTATTGTAGGCTAGGTTTTTTGGGGGGGTTTTTTTTGGGGGGGGGGGCTTTTATATTTTGATAGGGCTATTAGATTAGGTGTAATTCTTTTTATTTTTGATAATTAGGTTTTTTATTTTTTGTAATTTAGTGTTTGTTTTTTTGGGGTTTTTTTTCTGTAATTTAGTAATTTTACTATTATATTTAAATAATTTGAGTATGGTTAGGTTTCTTTAATATGTAATTTAGTTTATGTAATTGGTATTTTAATTTAATTGTAGTATAATAGTTAGGGTAGGTTAATTAATAGTGTAAAATGGTTTATTTTAATTTATATTAAGATAGGGATGCTGTAATTTTAATTTAAAGTTAGGGAGTTGTTAGGTTTAGGGGTTAATAGCTTAATTTAGTTTTTGCCAATGTAGGGGGCTGACGGTTTAGGGGTTAATAGGTTTAGTTAGTGGTAGTGATGTGGGAGGCCAGCGCTTTAGGGATTAATACGTTTTAGTGGCGGCGGTGTCGGGGAGTGGCGGGATAGGGGTTAATAACTTTATTTAGGTTGTGGCGATGTCGGGGAGCGTCGGAATCAGGGTTAATAACTTTATTTAGGTTGCGGCGATGTCGGGGCAGCAGATTAGGGGTGTTTAGACTCAGGTTTTATGTTAGGGTGTTAGGTGTAAACGTTACTTGTTTTCTAGAAATCAATGGGTTGTATTTATTTGTCTTGCAGCATCGAACATAAGCTTTCGCTGCTTTCAGACTCCCATTGATTTCTATGGCATCCGCGGCCTCCAGGGTGGCGGATTGAAAACCAGGTACCCTGGGTCGGAAAAGACGCGAGCGTACCTGTTAAAAGTTTGATAACTGGAAAAAAGTGTCAGATAGAGCAGAATGTGCATTCGGAACATCTATAATGACGTAAGCATCGATCTGCGTTCGATTGAGACCGGTGGATCGTATATTACGTTACGAATTTCAACATTTGCCGGTCTGTAGCCTTTGATAACTAGGTCAGATCAATCTCGCAACAATTATGATGCGAAATTCCGGCGTATTTGCGGTTGACAGCTTGATAGATAGGTCTCATGATATAAATAAAGTTGGGAAAAACCCGAATAACCGCAACATTGTTGACTGTTAGTTAACACCAGTCCGATGCTCTTCGCATCGTATTTGACGCGTGTGTTTTTGACGGCTTTTTTGATAAATAAGGAGATCATATTCAGGTCCGTGGCAGCGATGTTTGGCAAGCGTATTGATGCCAGCAAATGCAACATAGTTGACGCTTTGATAAATAGGCCCCATAATGTGTTTTGGTCAAGTTTGTGAAGTGCATATGTTCTCTAATATGGTTTTGGTGTTGCTAGTGATTGTCTTGAGGAACTTATTTAGGGAAGAGGATATCTAAATGTATAAGTACACATGTACCTTGATTAGGGATAACCTTTCCTGGAGTTCAGAGAACGTCATTATTTTGCTCTGTACTATAAGATCTGCTACTCGGTACAGGCCTTTATTTTCCTACTTGCCTATATCCTTCCGGAATTCTTCTGTTAATAAGTATCTAATTGGCATTAAAGTGGACTTGCTTGGCCACATCCCTCTCTTCAGTGCGAACTCAGACCATATATATTTTGTGACTTCTGTCATAGGCGATTTATAATCCCCTAACAGCAGATTTAAAGGTATATTATCCCAAAGGATTGCATCAGGAGTGTCCCAACCACCCAAGTCTGCCTCTAGTTTTATCCATGTGGCTTCCTTTTCTGGTCTTTGTATTAAAGTGTCTTGAGCTAGTCTAGCAGTTCTATAATAGTCTATTAGGTTTGGGACTCCCAGGCCTCCTAATGTTTTATGTTTAGTCATTATTACGTTTGGTATTCTAACTGCCTATTTACCTATGATAAATGAAGGGCTGTAAGTTCAGGATATACAATTTTGATTGTTAGGGCCCTAAAAAGGTATAAGAGACGTGGTAGGATATTAATTTTGACTGCGGACATCCGTCCTAGCCAAGAGAAGTTATAACCTCTCCATTTTTAAGGTCTTTTCTAATGGACTTATAAAGTAGAGTGGAGTTAAATTTGTATAAATGCTGGGTTTGGGTCGTTAGATCTACTCCTGGATATTTTAAGGATTGTTTGGCGTGTTGTAGTTCAAAATTAATTTCTATTATCTTTCTTGTGTGTGGGGGATTTCTATGGGCAGCTTTTCGCATTTATCTAGGTTAACTCGGTAACCCGAGATTACAGAAAATTTGTTCAACGCATCGTTTAAGTTAGGGAGGGACAAGAGTGGCTTGGTAATTGTGAGTAAAATATAATCCGATAAAAGAGTCAGTTTATATTCAGATATCTTTATCGTAACACCTGATATGTCTGGGCTAGATCTAATTCTAGCCGCTAGGGGCTCGATGCAGAGTGCAAACAAAAGAGGGGACAATGGGCACCCCTATCTTGAACCATTTAGAATTGGAAATGTATTAGATTTATAACCCGCAGAGGACACCTGTGCAGTTGGGGATGCGTATATTGCTTTGAGGGCTTTAACTAATAGTCCATCGAAATTCATATGGGACAGCATCATCAGCATGTATTGCCAGTCAACTCTATCAAACACCTTCTCCGCATCCAGTGAGAGGAGCAGAGAAGGCGTCCGTGTCTTTTTCAGATAGTGAATAATGTTTATCAACGTCTGATGTTGTCCGGGGCTTCTCTGTCTTTGATAAAGCCTACCTGATCCAAGTGGACCAGGTCAGGCAATATATGTTGGAGTCTATTGGCTCAAATTTTAGTGAAAATGTTCAAGTCCTGATTAATGAGGGAAATTGGGCTATAATTGGAGCATTTCTTGGGATCTTTGCCTGGCTTGGGTATAACCACAATTTTGGCTTGGAGTAATTCAGAAGGAATCAGATGTCCCTTCATGATATAATTGCAAAATTTGATCAGGTGAGGTATGAGGGTAGTTTTGAATAATTTATAGTATTCACCAGGGAAGCCATCTGGACCAGCTGCCTTCCCTGGTTTAAGAGCCTTGATGGCGAAAATTACTTCTAATTTTGATATGGGGGCATTTAGTTTTTTTTGTTTTCCTCAGATAAAGTTTCTAAAGGGGTAGCCTCTAAAAATTCTCTTGTGCATTTCTCTACTTCAGGTGTATGGCTTACTTTTTGTCCGTCGTATAGTTCCCCATATGTCAGGGTGCCAGGAATCAGACTGAGACAAGAAGTGCAAAAATAATCACACCTTTATTTTATTTTTTAAAATTTTATTTATAACCAGCATAAGGTACAATGATAAACTGTGTATCTGTGAAACACCTCGCAGGGTGTATTAAGAGATTACAAAGTTGATGAAGGTATGTAGTAAAATGTGACTGTCTACAATATAAAATACATTAAAAACTCAATGTTCACAATTTCAATGAAGGCTGCAGGAATCATCTGTAGATGAGATAACAGTCTAGTATATACACATATGTACCTCAATGTTGGGGTTTTATTATTTTATAACCTAAAACAACTAAACTAAACATCTATAAACATAAACAAAATAAAACGAAAACTAGTGCATTCAATAAATTCCCCCCTGATGGTCCACAACACAGGTATGTGATATACATATCGCAAGAGCAAAAGACATATTATGAAAATACCCTTACCATCCCTGCGGGCAATTCTGCATGAATATTCCCCTGATATTAGGCTTGTTTCCACATAGAGAGGTTCTGACCATGCATATATAAAATTTATGGTGAGTACATTAGATAAATTCTAAACTGTGGGGAAATAATTAATGTATCTCAATCCGATAGTCTAGCAGAAGTGTAGGTTTCATATATGGGATTGGCACTTTTTGTGGGAATGGTACTGATTTATGCCATGCTCTTGTCCAGGGTATACAGAGTTGAAAGACAGGTTTACTGGTGCTTTGTAAAACTGGCAAATATTTATATAGTTGACTCCTAGTCTAGAGCCTGGAGGTAGTATGTCAGCATCAATCTAGAGGCATTATAAGACAGTTATTAAATGTTAGTGCGGGTTACTTTAGACAAAGCGACAATGGATTTTTAGAAAGTTATATTGCATATACCTCAACAGAACCTATCTCCCCTAGGTTATGTTTTGAGAGAAAAAAAGTACACTAACTGTAGAGGGATGTTTCTGTGAAAAACAAAGTGTGCAATAGTTGATAGAGGCCAAAAACTAGAAATAAAAATAAACACAACATTACTGACACATACAAATACAAAGGGGGGTTATGAACTGTTCAACCTAACTACAAACAAAAGTTTGGCTTGAGTACCACGTGAAGTTTAACACGCTGTGTAATGTGACATCCTGGTTTGTCCAGCTTAAAGGAGTAGACCATATTATTTTTTAGAGCATGTTGGTCCAAATATTATAGAAATCAGCTCACATATAGTCCTCCCATTCTAGCCGATGCCAGCCCTGCCCAGAACCAACAATCGTTGACACAGACCTGATATCCATCTAGCATGATACTCGAGACAGCACAGAAAGAACAATTCCCCTGATAGGAAGCCCCGCGGGCATCAAGGAGTGCGTGCAGATGCGTCTTCCTGATATGCTTTGCAGACAGGCAGGTACATCGAGATTAGTTTGGTGTCAGGCTGTGTTTCATCTGATCCCTTTGCGTTGCTGGAAAAGGTGCGCAATGGAGGCTGTAGACTTCGGAAGGGTGCATTAGTGGATTACCAGGTGGTCACCCGTAATGGTGCTGTATCATGAATTTTCCTGGTACTTTGTTGCCTTATCGCTGAGGCAGGGATCTTGTCAGCTAATGAAATGACGGGTGATGAGCTGGTAGCAAGCTCCGTAGGTCTAGTGGTGTTCTCGGCAGCCTGATGAGCTAAATAAACATCCCCCATATCCTGAGTCAGAACAGCCGGGTCTGGGAAGAGAAATGCTGATTCCGTTGCATTAGTATTCGATTGCAGCTGTGTTGAAGGTATTTTGTGCAGATCCAGTGAGGAAAGGCAGGGTTGCGTAGTCAAGGGGCTGACTTTTTGACAACAAGGTCTCTTGGCTGCCTGAATGGTTTCATGTAATTTCTCATAGCTAGAGAACAAGTGTTCAAATGCCGGCAAGAGAATTTCAATTATCTGCACGGCCATATTTTCTTCCGACTCCATAGCTCTATACAGAGAGGCAGTATATACAAAATCCCACGTGGATTACTGTTACTTGAAATGACCTCCGAGGAAGAAGAGAGTGGATTTCTTCTATCCGCTAGTAGTTCCCGGACAGCTTCTCTGTCAAGGGAGGTGCAGATGGCATGGAAGAAAGAAGGTGTAAAAGAGAGAGAGTTTCTCTCCGGAGCTACAAAAGCTTGCTTCCATCTTCTAGAGCCACCCACCGGAAGTCCATAATCACACCTTTATTAATAGCAAAAAATTAATAAAAAGTCCACAAGTCAAATAACAAGCCAGGAATCAAAACCAGAGCTGGTAGTCAGACGAGCAGAGTCAGGAGCCAAAGCGAATAATCAGACGAGCCGGAATCAGGAACAAGGAAAACAGCAGAGTCAGGAACAAGCCAGGGATCAGGAACCAGGAAGGACGTCAGGCAACCATGTAATACACAGGAACTCTCACAAACAGGTCTGAGACAACGCAAAGGCAAAGCATACTGAACAGAGACCCTTTAAATAATAAGTGATGACATCACAATTCTGAGACTGCATCCTGTCTCACATGGATGATGCACACCAGTCTGGCCATAAAAAGAAGTGCAGGAATTGAGCAGCATCCCCCACAATGCACCATAGTCAGGAAGAGAGGTGAGTAAAATGGCTGCCAGCAGCACATGGCAAACACAACAGGGAAAAAACCCTGACCCTCCCCTCAATGACCCCTCCCCCGCGGGAGGACAAAAGGCTTATTGGGGAAACGGGCATGGAAGGCACGGAGGAGGGCGGGAGCATGAACATCAGAGGAGGGAACCCAAGAACGCTCCTCCGGACCGTAGCCTCTCCAGTGAACCAAATACTGTACACGACCCCTGGACATACGAGAGTCAATAATGCTGCTGACCTCATACTCCTCATGGTTGTCAACAAAGATAGGATGGGGACAAGGGAACACAGTGGTAAACTGATTACAAACCAATGGTTTCAAGAGGGAGACATGAAAACATTGGAGATGCGCATAGCAGGAGGAAGGTCACAGGATTAACCCGTCGGAGTATTCGAAAAGGACCAACATAACGGGGAGCCAATTTATTGGAAGGCACACAAAGGTTCAAGTTGCGGGAGGACAGCCAAACTCTCTCACCAACCTGGTAGGAAGGTGCGGGCAGACGCCTACGATCAGCCTGGAACTTTTGGCGCTGCATAGAACGATGAAGGCAATCCTGAATCTGCACACACGTGGAACGGAGTTGCCGGAGATGCTCCTCCAAAGCCGGAATACCCTGAAACATGAATGAATCGGGCAACGAGGATGGTTGAAACACATAATTCGCCATGAACGGAGATATCTTGGAGGAAGCATTAATAGCCCTATTACGAGCAAACTCTGCCCAAGGTAACAGTTCAGACCAATTTTTGTGGTGATCTGAGACATAGCAATGGAGGAACTGTTCCAGAGCTTGATTAGACCGTTCCGCAGCCCCATTGGATTGAGGGTGATATGCAGAGGAGAAGGAAAGCTGGATCCCCATTTGAGCACAAAAGGAACGCCAAAATCTGGAGACAAACTGGCTACCCCGGTCCAACACTATCTCCTGGGGTAACCCATGTAAACGGAAGACCTCACGGGCAAAAATTGAAGCAAGCTCCTGAGCGGTAGGCAGCTTCATCAAGGGAATGCAATGTGACATTTTAGAAAAACGGTCAACCACCATAAGGATAACAGTATTGCCATTGGAAACAGGGAGCTCGACAATGAAGTCCATGGAAAGATGTGTCCAAGGACTCTCACCATTAGCAATAGGTTGAAGAAGGCCCACAGGAAGACGTCGAGGAGTCTTATTCTGTGCACAAACTGAGCAGGAGGCAACATACGCAGCAACATCAGAATGAAGACCTGACCACCAGAATTGTCGAGTGACAGACCAAATCATTTGGTTCTTGCCTGGGTGACCTGCGGCTTTAGGATAGTGGTAAGTGTGCAAAAGTTTAGTTCGAAGATTCTCAGGAACAAAACACTTACCACTAGGTTTCTCAGGAGGTGCATTGGTTTGTGCAGCCAGGATCTCCTCCCCCAAGGGAGAAATCAAATTAGTATGTATGGTAGCCAAAATATGGTCAGGAAGTATAACAAGAGTAGGTACAGACTCCTCCTTGGACAGAGGCGAAAATTGTCAAGAGAGGGCATCAGCCCTAATATTCTTACTACCAGGCAGGTAGGAGACAACATAATTAAACCGAGACAAAAAAAAGCGCCCATCTGGCCTGTCGGGCGACAAACGTTTTGCTTCAGATAGATAAGTTAAATTCTTGTGGTCAGTAAGAATGAGCACTGGCACGCTAGTACCCTCGAGAAGATACCTCCATTCCTTAAGTGCCAAAATTATGGTCAGTAATTCCCTGTCGCCAATTTCATAATCGCACTCCGCTGGAGACAATTTCTTAGAGAAGAAACCACATGGATGCAAGGAACCGTCAGGCGTAGGACGTTGAGACAAGAGGGCACCTACTCCAGTCTCAGACGCATCGACCTCAAGAATGAAAGGCAGGACAGGGTTAGGATGAGCCAGAACTGGAGCGGCAGCAAAGGCAGTCTTAAGACTATCAAAGGCCTTAATGGCAGTAGGTGACCAATGGAGTGGATCATTCTCTTTACGGGTCATGTCTGTGATAGGTTTGACCAAGGAAGAAAAGTTTTTAATAAACTTTCTATAGTAATTGGTGAACCCCAAAAAACGTTGAATAGACCGAAGACCAACTGGGTGAGGCCACTGCAGGACTGCAGATAACTTATCAGGATCCATGGAGAACCCTGCAATGGAGATAACATAACCTAGGAAGGTTACTTGAGTCTGATGGAACTCACATTTCTCGAGTTTACAAAACAGGCCGTTCTCACGTAGTCTCTAAAGAACCCGTGTAACATCAGAACGATGAGCCTCAAGTGTGGGTGAGTGTATGAGGATGTCGTCTAAGTACACAACAACACACTGTTGCAACATATCTTGTAGGACATCATTAATAAATTCCTGAAAAACAGCAGGAGCATTATATAGGCCAAAGGGCATTACAAGATACTCATAATGCCCGCTCCTGGTGTTAAATGCTGCTTTCCATTCGTGGCCCTCCTTAATCCTAACGAGATTGTACGCTCCTCACAAATAAAGTTTAGTAAAGACCGGAGCTCCCTTGAGGCGGTCAAAGAGTTCCGTAATAAGCGGAATAGGGTAAGCATTCTTAATGGTAAGATGATTAAGACCCCTATAATCGATACATGGTCTTAACTCGCCACCCTTTTTCTTCACAAAGAAGAAGCCAGCCCCTGCAGGAGAGCATCGGCAACATACTCCTCCATAGCACAATTCTCTGCAACAGACAGAGGGTACACCCGGCCCCGAGGAGGAATGGCTCCTGGTTGCAGGTCTATGGCACAATCGTAAGACCGGTGAGGAGACAACGTACCGGCACGCACCTTGTCAAACACGCCTAGGAACTCTCGGTACTCCTCTGGCAATTGAGAAACCGAAGTGCACAAGACTTTAACTGGTTTCCGAAGACAAGTGGAAATACATTGCGGGAACCACAACAAAATTTCAGACCTGTGCCAGTCGAGACTGGGATTGTGCTTTTGGAGCCAGGGATAACCCAGAACAACCGGAAAATGCGGAGAGTTTATCACCTGGAACTGGAGGGTTTCAAAAGGGAGAGCCCCAACAGCCATGGACAACGGAGCAGTTTTGTGAGTAACGAGTGTGGGCTGAAGGGGCCTGCCATCAATGGCCTCAATAGCAAGCGGAAAGGACCGAGGCAAAACAGGAATGGAATGCTTTGATACAAAAGCACTGTCAATGAAATAGCCCGCAGCACCGGAGTCAACAAGAGCCTGGGTGACTATGGAGGAGTCCACCCAGGAAAGGACAACCGTGACCAAAGGTTTCTCCTTAAGCGGTTCCGGGTGTCAGGTTAGGAAATATCCAGAAGAAGACCCAAATGCTAGGGCGAACTTAAACAACATCCTTGCACTCTGAGTTTAATCCAGGACGTGACCCCACGACAACCTCTAAAAAACAATGTACTCACGATATGGAGCAGAGTTAGCCTGAGTCCAAAGTAATTCAAGATATCAGCCAAACAGACTTCTGAGTAAGGAACTGGTTTCAGGAAATGTCTTCCACAGAATCAGGAGAGCAGGGATAGTCCACTTATACTCAGACAGAGGAAGGGTAAAACAAGAAACAGTTAATAATGCAGGAGTAGGTAACTTGTTATCAGGCAATTTGAGGGTTAACACTGTGTAGTCAGTCCTTGCAGAGTTTGGCAACAGGTTATCAGGCAGTTTGAAGGTTAATACTGAATAGTCAGTACTTGCAGAGTTAGACAACAGGATATCAGGCAGTTTGAGGGTTAACACTGTGTAGTCAGTCTTTGCAGAGTTTGGCAACAGGTTATCAGGCAGTTTGAGGGTTAATACTGAATAGTCAGTACTTGCAGAGTTAGACAACAGGATATCAGGTAGTTTGAAGGTTAAAACAGATTAATCAGTACTTGCAGAGATTGGCAACAGGTTATCATGCAGTTTGAGAGTTTACACTGAATAAACAGTACTTGCAGAGTTTGGCAACAGGATATCAAGCAGTTTGAAGGTTTACACTGAATAAACAGGACTTGCAGAGTTGGCAACAGGTTAACATGCAGTTTGAGAGTTTCACAGAATAAACAGTACTTGCAGTGTTTGGCAACAGGATATCAAGCAGTTTGAAGGTTTATACTGAATAAACAGTACTTGCAGAGTTTGGCAACAGGTAAACATGCAGTTTGAGAGTTTCACAGAATAAACAGTACTTGCAGTGTTTGGCAACAGGATGTCAAGCAGTTTAAAGGTTACACTGAATAAACAGTACTTGCAGAATTTGGCAACAGGTTAACATGCAGTTTGAGAGATTCACAGAATAAACAGTACTTGCAGTGTTTGGCAACAGGTTATCAGGAAGTTTGAGGGTTAACCCAGCATAGTCAGTCTTTGCAGAGTTTGGCAACAGAAAATCAGCAGTTAGAGAGTTTCCACAGTGAAGTCCTCACAGGAGCCACAAAGAGGAACAAACAAACAGGCACTGAGGAAACAGGAAGCACGGAATAAAAAGCCTGGTAGTGACATCATCAGGAAGGGGTGGCTCAGACTACCTGCCAATCAAGCACACAGAGAGGACCGCCGGAGCTTCCCAGCGGCCGAGCGTGACAGTGCCTATTCCTCAAGGACCCCTTCGGGGGACCCGACCAGGCCTGGCAGGGTATTTCTTGTGAAAAGACTTGACAAAAGCTGGAGCATGAACATGAGAGGCTGGTTCCCAAGATCGTTCAGAGATAGGATAACCCGTCCAATGGACCAGGTAGTACAGCCGATTGCCCCGTAGCTTGGAATCCAAAATCTTGCTGACTTCAAACTCAGAAGTTCCCTCTACGGAAAGTGGAGGAGGTGGTTTACTCTTGATAGAGTACCGGTTGTAGATGACTGGCTTGAGTAAGGAGACATGAAACACTGGATGGATCTTGAGAGTCTTGGGTAAAGCCAGGCGGTATGCAGAAGAACAAACTTTGGAAACAATTTGAAAAGGTCCAATGTACTTAGGACCCAACTTAGTACAAGGTTGTTTTAGACGTATGAATCTGGGGGATAAAAATACTCTGTCTCCAGTACGAAGTAAAGGAGCCTTACACCTTCTGCGATCAGCATATCTCTTGTGTCTTAAGAAAGAGGAAAGTAGATTTTGACGAATGAGTTGCCAGTGGTTACTGAGTGTTTTCACAATACGATCTGCTCTAGGGACTTCAGTAGAACTGGTAATCATAGGAAAGGTTCTAGGTTCAAAACCATAAGCTGCCTTAAAGGGAGAGGTCTGTAATGAGGCGTTATAGCCTGAATTGTGAGCTAATTCCGCCAAAGGCAATAACTGAGACCAGTTGGAGTGGTGATGGTCTACATAATGTCTAAGAAAAGATTCCAAGGCTTGATTTACACACTCAGTCTGTCCGTTGGATTGAGGATGATGTGCAGTAGAAAGAGATATGTTGATTCCGAAGTGCTTACAAAAAGAGCTCCAAAACTTGGAAACAAATTGAACTCCACGATCTGAGACTATGTCAGTGGGAAAACCATGTAAACGAGATATATGTAGAACAAAGAGTTTAGAAAGTCTTTGAGCTGAAGGCAAGCCTGGAAGAGGTATGAAGTGAGCAGACTTGGAGAACCGATCCACCACTACCCAAATGGTCGTATTTCCAGCAGAAACAGGAAGATCTGTAACGAAGTCCATGGATAAGTGAGACCAAGGGTAGTGAGGAATAGGAAGAGGGTGTAATAGACCAAACGTCGATGAGAAGATTGTTTGTTTGAACCACAAAAACTACAAGCAGCAATATAATCCTTAACATCCCTCCTCATAGTGGACCACCAAACATGCTGCTTCAGTTTCCACAAAGTATTGGTTACTCCAGGATGACTTGCTGAAATGTTGTTGTGAGCCCAACATAGAAGCTTAAGACGTAATCCTTTGGGTACATACAGGATACCAGACGGTAGTTTGCAAGAAGATGGTACCCGGACTTGAGCAGCATGTAAAGCCTGTACTGGAAATGAGGATACTTGAGCCAAAACTTTGACTGGACGTAGTATAGGTTCAGAATCCAAAGGAGAAGGCTCAGAAGATTGGAACTGCCTAGATAAAGCATCTGCCTTGGAATTTTTTGAACCAGGAACATAGGAAAGTACAAAATTAAACCTGGTAAAGAACAAGGCCCACCGAGCCTGACGAGGATTGAGACGAGTAGCTGTATGGAGGTATAAAAGATTCTTATGATCTGTCAGAATGAAAAAAGGTTGACTGGTACCCTCTAACCAATGCCTCCATTCATCCAAAGCTAATTTTATAGCCAAAAGCTCCTTATTGCCCATATCATAATTTAACTCGGCAGGATTGAATTTTTTCGAAAAGAACGCCACAGCATTTATCTTGCTGGTAATCGGATCACGTTGGGAGAAAACAGCTCCTGCTGCTATAGAAGAAGCGTCAACCTCCAAAATAAACTGGAGATCAGGAATTGGATGACTGAGAAGAGGTGCAGAAGAAAATGCTGATTTTAACGTTTCAAAAGCCTGTACTGCCGAAGTGGACCAGTTCTTACAATTTTGCCCTTTCTTAGTAAGAGAAGTGAGCGTAGACATGATGTCAGCAAAGTTCTTAATAAACTTTCTATAGTAATTGGCAAAGCCAAGAAACCTCTGCAGGGATTTGAGAGTAGTTGGTCTGGGCCAGTCCTTGATAGCCGAAGGTTTAGCAGGATCAATCTCAAAACCTGTTTCTGAAATTATATAACCCAAAAAGGGAATGGAACTCTGATGAAAAGAGCATTTCTCCAATTTAGCGAACAGGGAATTGTCTTGTAACCTCTGAAGTACCAGTCTTACATGATGTACATGTTCCTGTAATGTTTTGGAATAGATCAGAATGTCATCGAGATAAATGATAACAAATTGATTTAGATAATCTCTGTAGATTTTGTTAACAAAGTGCTGAAATACTGCTGGTGCATTGTACAATCCGAATGGCATTACTAGATACTCGTAGTGACCAAATCTAGGCCTAGATTTGGAGTTCGGCGGTAAAAGGGCTGCTAACGCTCCGCGGGCTTTTTTCTGGCCGCACCATAAATTTAACTCTGGTATCGAGAGTTTAATCAAATGCTGCGTTAGGCTCCAAAAAAGGAGCGTAGAGCATTTTTACCGCAAATGCAACTCTCGATACCAGAGTTGCTTACGGACGCGGCCGGCCTCAAAAACGTGCTCGTGCACGATTCCCCCATAGGAAACAATGGGGCTGTTTGAGCTGAAAAAAAACCTAACACCTGCAAAAAAGCAGCGTTCAGCTCCTAACGCAGCCCCATTGTTTCCTATGGGGAAACACTTCCTACGTCTGCACCTAACACTCTAACATGTACCCCGAGTCTAAACACCCCTAACCTTACACTTATTAACCCCTAATCTGCCGCCCCCGCTATCGCTGACCCCTGCATATTTTTTTAAACCCCTAATCTGCCGCTCCGTAAACCGCCGCCACCTACGTTATCCCTATGTACCCCTAATCTGCTACCCCTAACACCGCCGACCCCTATATTATATTTATTAACCCCTAACCTGCCCCCCACAACGTCGCCGACACCTGCCTACACTTATTAACCCCTAATCTGCCGAGCGGACCTGAGCGCTACTATAATAAATGTATTAACCCCTAATCCGCCTCACTAACCCTATCATAAATAGTATTAACCCCTAATCTGCCCTCCCTAACATCGCCGACACCTAACTTCAATTATTAACCCCTAATCTGCCGACCGGAGCTCACCGCTATTCTAATAAATGTATTAACCCCTAAAGCTAAGTCTAACCCTAACACTAACACCCCCCTAAGTTAAATATAATTTAAATCTAACGAAATAAATTAACTCTTATTAAATAAATTATTCCTATTTAAAGCTAAATACTTACCTGTAAAATAAATCCTAATATAGCTACAATATAAATTATAATTATATTATAGCTATTTTAGGATTAATATTTATTTTACAGGCAACTTTGTAATTATTTTAACCAGGTACAATAGCTATTAAATAGTTAAGAACTATTTAATAGTTACCTAGTTAAAATAATAACAAATTTACCTGTAAAATAAATCCTAACCTAAGTTATAATTAAACCTAACACTACCCTATCAATAAAATAATTAAATAAACTACCTACAATTACCTACAATTAACCTAACACTACACTATCAATAAATTAATTAAACACAATTCCTACAAATAAATACAATTAAATAAACTATCTAAAGTACAAAAAATAAAAAAGAACTAAGTTACAGAAAATAAAAAAATATTTACAAACATAAGAAAAATATTACAACAATTTTAAACTAATTACACCTACTCTAAGCCCCCTAATAAAATAACAAAGCCCCCCAAAATAAAAAATTCCCTACCCTATTCTAAATTAAAAAAGTTACAAGCTCTTTTACCTTACCAGCCCTGAACAGGGCCCTTTGCGGGGCATGCCCCAAGAATTTCAGCTCTTTTGCCTGTAAAAAAAAACATACAATACCCCCCCCAACATTACAACCCACCACCCACATACCCCTAATCTAACCCAAACCCCCTTAAAGAAACCTAACACTAAGCCCCTGAAGATCTTCCTACCTTGTCTTCACCATACCAGGTTCACCGATCCGTCCTGGCTCCAACATCTTCATCCAACCCAAGCGGGGGTTGGCAATCCATAATCCGGTCCAGAAGAGGCTCCAAAGTCTTCCTCCTATCCGGCAAGAAGAGGACATCCGGACCGGCAAACATCTTCTCCAAGCGGCATCTTCGATCTTCTTCCATCCGGAGCGAAGCGGCAGGATCCTGAAGACATCCAGCGCGGAACATCCATCCGGACCGACGACTGAACGACGAATGACTGTTCCTTTAAGGGACGTCATCCAAGATGGCGTCCCTCGAATTCCGATTGGCTGATAGGATTCTATCAGCCAATCGGAATTAAGGTAGGAATTTTCTGATTGGCTGATGGAATCAGCCAATCAGAATCTAGTTCAATCCGATTGGCCGATCCAATCAGCTAATCAGATTGAGCTCGCATTCTATTGGCTGATCGGAACAGCCAATAGAATGCGAGCTCAATCTGATTGGCTGATTGGATCAGCCAATCGGATTGAACTTGATTCTGATTGGCTGATTCCATCAGCCAATCAGAAAATTCCTACCTTAATTCCGATTGGCTGATAGAATCCTATCAGCCAATCGGAATTCGAGGGACGCCATCTTGGATGACGTCCCTTAAAGGAACAGTCATTCGTCGTTCAGTCGTCGGTCCGGATGGATGTTCCGCGCTGGATGTCTTCAGGATCCTGCCGCTTCGCTCCGGATGGAAGAAGATCGAAGATGCCGCTTGGAGAAGATGTTTGCCGGTCCGGATGTCCTCTTCTTGCCGGATAGGAGGAAGACTTTGGAGCCTCTTCTGGACCGGATTATGGATCGCCAACCCCCGCTTGGGTTGGATGAAGATGTTGGAGCCAGGACGGATCGGTGAACCTGGTATGGTGAAGACAAGGTAGGAAGATCTTCAGGGGCTTAGTGTTAGGTTTCTTTAAGGGGGTTTGGGTTAGATTAGGGGTATGTGGGTGGTGGGTTGTAATGTTGGGGGGGGGTATTGTATGTTTTTTTTTACAGGCAAAAGAGCTGAAATTCTTGGGGCATGCCCCGCAAAGGGCCCTGTTCAGGGCTGGTAAGGTAAAAGAGCTTGTAACTTTTTTAATTTAGAATAGGGTAGGGAATTTTTTATTTTGGGGGGCTTTGTTATTTTATTAGGGGGCTTAGAGTAGGTGTAATTAGTTTAAAATTGTTGTAATATTTTTCTTATGTTTGTAAATATTTTTTTATTTTCTGTAACTTAGTTCTTTTTTATTTTTTGTACTTTAGATAGTTTATTTAATTGTATTTATTTGTAGGAATTGTGTTTAATTAATTTATTGATAGTGTAGTGTTAGGTTAATTGTAGGTAATTGTAGGTAGTTTATTTAATTATTTTATTGATAGGGTAGTGTTAGTTTTAATTATAACTTAGGTTAGGATTTATTTTACAGGTAAATTTGTTATTATTTTAACTAGGTAACTATTAAATAGTTCTTAACTATTTAATAGCTATTGTACCTGGTTAAAATAATTACAAAGTTGCCTGTAAAATAAATATTAATCCTAAAATAGCTATAATATAATTATAATTTATATTGTAGCTATATTAGGATTTATTTTACAGGTAAGTATTTAGCTTTAAATAGGAATAATTTATTTAATAAGAGTTAATTTATTTCGTTAGATTTAAATTATATTTAACTTAGGGGGGTGTTAGTGTTAGGGTTAGACTTAGCTTTAGGGGTTAATACATTTATTAGAATAGCGGTGAGCTCCGGTCGGCAGATTAGGGGTTAATAATTGAAGTTAGGTGTCGGCGATGTTAGGGAGGGCAGATTAGGGGTTAATACTATTTATGATAGGGTTAGTGAGGCGGGTTAGGGGTTAATAACTTTATTATAGTAGCGCTCAGGTCCGCTCGGCAGATTAGGGGTTAATAAGTGTAGGCAGGTGTCGGCGACGTTGAGGGGGGCAGATTAGGGGTTAATAAATATAATATAGGGGTCGGCGATGTTAGGGGTAGCAGATTAGGGGTACATAGGGATAACGTAGGTGGCGGCGATTTGCGGTCGGAAGATTAGGGATTAATTATTTTAAGTAGCTTGCGGCGACGTTGTGGGGGGCAAGTTAGGGGTTAAGAAATATAATATAGGGGTCGGCGGGGTTAGGGGCAGCAGATTAGGGGTACATAAGTATAACGTAGGTGGCGGTCGGCAGATTAGGGGTTAAAAATTTAAATAGAGTGGCGGCGATGTGGGGGGACCTCGGTTTAGGGGTACATAGGTAGTTTATGGGTGTTAGTGTACTTTAGGGTACAGTAGTTAAGAGCTTTATAAACCGGCGTTAGCCAGAAAGCTCTTAACTCCTGCTATTTTCAGGCGGCTGGAATTTTGTCGTTAGAGCTCTAACGCTCACTTCAGAAACGACTCTAAATACCAGCGTTAGAAAGATCCCATTGAAAAGATAGGCTACGCAAATGGCGTAGGGGGATCTGCGGTATGGAAAAGTCGCGGCTGAAAAGTGAGCGTTAGACCCTTTAATCACTGACTCCAAATACCAGCGGGCGGCCAAAACCAGCGTTAGGAGCCTCTAACGCTGGTTTTGACGGCTACCGCCGAACTCCAAATCTAGGCCCTAGTGTTTAATGCCGTCTTCCATTCGTCTCCTTTACGGATTCTGACCAAATTGTAGGCCCCACGGAGATCTAACTTGGAAAAAATAGAAGCACCTTGAAGATGATCAAATAACTCAGGAATGAGTGGCAGAGGATAGCTGTTTTTGACAGAAATCTGATTCAAGGCCCGATATTCGATACAGGGACGGAGACCTCTATCTTTTTTCCCAATGAAGAAAAAACCCGCACCCACAGGCGATGAAGAAGGACGAATAAATCCTCTGGCTAAGTTGTCCTTTATGTATTCCTCAAGAGAGACATTTTCTTGACGAGAGAGGGGATAGGTCCTTCCCTTAGGTAGAGGAGCCCCTGAAAACAATTCAATAGGACAGTCAAATATCCGGTGTGGAGGTAACGTCTCAGCCTCCTTTTAAGAAAACACATCACTAAAGGCATGATAGTAATTAGGCAATGAATCAGGAACTTCCACCATAGCTACGACAGGACAAGATGGTTTTGAGGGATTTTGCAGGCAATGTTTGAAACAGGTAGTTCCCCAGGAAATAAGTTCTCCTTTAGACCATGAGAAGACTGGATCATGAAGCCGCAACCAAGGTGACCCCAGAATCAACGGTATGTGGGGAGAAGTGATGACGTCAAAACGAATAATTTCAGAATGTAGTATGCCCACAGACAAAAGAAGAGGAATGGTAGAATTTTGTATGATACCAGAACCTAGAGGCTGTCCACTAACAGTGGTTACCTTAATTAACTGTTTCTTGGCTTGAAGAGGAATCCTGAGAGAGTCAGCAAAGTTTGAATCAATGAAAACTCCAGCAGCTCCAGAGTCAATGAGGGCTTGAGCTCGAAACTTGGTGTTTCCAAAAGTGATAGTTACAGGAACAAAAAGTTTAGAATGAGGGAAGACATGGGATTCTGGCTTAACTCTGTCCCTCTATCAAAAGTTAAGCCTTGGCTTTTACTGACCAGATAGGACAGTCCTTCAGTAAATGTCCTTTGGTACTACAATACAGACATAATCCAAGAGTACGCCTTCTATGGCTTTCAGCTTCTGACAATTTAATAGCTCCTACTTCCATGGGTTCCACAGACTCAGGAGATTGGGAATTATTATTAGACAGACTTGAGGTTCGAATAGGAGGACGAAAAGAAGATTTAACAAAGGATCTCCGATTCCTATCTCTCTCCTGAAGACGTTCAGAATGCCGGGCGTCAAGAGTAATACACAAATTGATAAGACCCTCCAATGAATCGGGGAGGTCCCGAAATACAAGTTCATCCTTAAGGCGTTCGCAAAGTCCCTTGCGAAAGGCTGCCCGTAAGGCTCCATGGTTCCAATCAGTTTCTGCGGCTAAAGTCCTGAATTCAATAGCATATTGAGCTACCGAAAGGGATCCCTGTCTCAGATACAACAATCCTGCCTCTGCAGCTGCAGACCTCCCAGGCTTGTCAAAAACAGAAGAGAAAATGGACACAAATAATTCCACATCCTGTAGTAAAGGATCATTCTTCTCTAAAAGAGGAGACGCCCAGGCTAGAGCCTTACCCTTCATGAGGGATATAATAAAGGGGATTTTGGAAGTAGAATTGGAAAAAAACTTGAGGATTGTTTCTGAAGTGTAAACGACATTGATTAAGGAATCCACGGCATTCTTCAGGATTACCGTCATATTTATCTGGAAGTGGGATTCGTGGTATATACTGTCCAACAAGTTGAGGTGGGTTAAAGACAGCATTGGAGCTAGTAGCAGCTGCAGCAGGAGTCGCCGTAGCTTGAGAAGGAGCGGAGTGGTTATGTAGCAGAGCAGTAATCTGGTCAAGCTTGGAATCCAAAGATTGCAAATGAGCAGAATGATTTCCCAGAAGTTGCCCTTGTAGAGCCACAGCTCTAGATAACTCATCAGGGTCCATATTATGGCCCGTTTGTACTGTCAGGTTAGGAAATGTCCAGAAGAAGACAAACTTAAACAACACCCTTGCACTCTGAGTTTAATCCAGAACGTGACCCCACGACAACCTCTGAGTCCAAAGTAATTCAATATATCAGCCAAACAGACTTCTGAGTAAGGAACTGGTTTCAGGAAATGTCTTCCACAGAATCAGGAGAGCAGGGATAGTCCACTTATACTCAGACAGAGGAAGGTTAAAACAAGAAACAGTTAATAATGCAGGAGTAGGTAACTTGTTATCAGGCAGTTTGAGGGTTAACACTGTGTAGTCAGTCCTTGCAGAGTTTGGCAACAGGTTATCAGGCAGTTTGAGGGTTAATACTGAATAGTCAGTACTTGCAGAGTTAGACAACAGGATATCAGGTAGTTTGAAGGTTAACACAGATTAATCAGTACTTGCAGAGATTGGCAACAGGTTTTCATGCAGTTTGAGAATCTACACTGAATAAACAGTACTTGCAGAGTTTGGCAACAGGATATCAAGCAGTTTGAAGGTTTACACTGAATAAACAGTACTTGCAGAGTTTGGCAACAGGTTAACATGCAGTTTGAGAGTTTCACAGAATAAACAGTACCTGCAGTGTTTGGCAACAGGATATCAAGCAGTTTGAAGGTTTATACTGAATAAACAGTACTTGCAGAGTTTGGCAAAAGGTAAACATGCAGTTTGAGAGTTTCACAGAATAAACAGTACTTGCAGTGTTTGGCAACAGGATATCAAGCAGTTTGAAGGTTACACTGAATAAACAGTACTTGCAGAATTTGTCAACAGGTTAATATGCAGTTTGAGAGATTCACAGAATAAACAGTACTTGCAGTGTTTGTCAACAGGTTATCAGGAAGTTTGAGGGTTAACCCCAGTGTTAATTTTGACGGCAAATTTCAATTTAGTCTTAGTTTTAGTCTTTTGACTAAAATGCCATTTTAGTTTTAGTCGTATTTTAGTCATCTGAATTGTTTTAGTTTTAGTCTAGATTTAGTCGACTGAATCTCCAGTAGATTTTAGTCGACTAAAATCTAAGGGGTTTAGTTAAAGTGTAATGCATTATTTAAGCATTTCTCTATAATTTGCAAACTGATTATATACTCCAGGAGTAAACATAACACCTGTTAATATTTATGGTATTAAGGTTTAAACATGCAATACAGACACAGATTTAGCCGTTGTGATATGTAACATCTTTATTAAACTTAAAATTAAATAAAACCAAGTTTCATAAACAAACAGAAGTGCAACTTTAAAATATAAAAAAACAAAACTGTAAACTGTATTGGCTGTATTGCACATATTACCCAATAGGTAAACATGCAGTTTGAGAGTTTCACAGAATAAACAGTACTTGCAGTGTTTGGCAACAGGATATCAAGCAGTTTGAAGGTTACACTGAATAAACAGTACTTGCAGAATTTGGCAACAGGTTAATATGCAGTTTGAGAGATTCACAGAATAAACAGTACTTGCAGTGTTTGGCAACAGGTTATCAGGAAGTTTGAGGGTTAACCCCAGTGTTAATTTTGACGGCAAATTTCAATTTAGTCTTAGTTTTAGTCTTTTGACTAAAATGCCATTTTAGTTTTAGTCGTATTTTAGTCATCTGAATTGTTTTAGTTTTAGTCTAGATTTAGTCGACTGAATCTCCAGTAGATTTTAGTCGACTAAAATCTAAGGGGTTTAGTTAAAGTGTAATGCATTATTTAAGCATTTTTCTATAATTTGCAAACTGATTATATACTCCAGGAGTAAACATAACACCTGTTAATATTTATGGTATTAAGGTTTAAACATGCAATACAGACACAGATTTAGCCGTTGTGATATGTAACATCTTTATTAAACTTAAAATTAAATAAAACCAAGTTTCATAAACAAATAGAAGTGCAACTTTAAAATATAAAAAAACAAAACTGTAAACTGTATTGGCTGTATTGCACATATTACCCAATATAAAAACTTTAACAGTTCTCTGTTAATAATTAAAACCAAGTATCAAGTAACTCAACACAACAAAAAGTTTCTGCAGCTAGCACAGGCACAGCATAACAAACCCATATTCGTGGGTTATGCTTATTTCTATAGGAAGAATCAGTTGATTGTTCACAGATTCGTAAAATGTTCGGCAAAGATATTAGCACTGCTCTAGAACTTCCAAACTCATTATATACTCCTGGAGTAAAGGTTTATTAACCTGTTTTTATTTGAAGTATTAAAGGGACATTAAACACTAAATACATGCTAAATAGAATGATGCATTCAAAGAAAAGATTAGTCCATGACTAACATGTAGATGTATTTTTTAAAGTTTCATTAGTTGTTTAATAAGTGACAAAGTAAGTGTAAAGTTTTACGGCTAGATTTGGAGTTCGGCGGTAGATGGGTTGCTAACGACACGCGTGTTTTATGTCTAACGCACGGCATTGTTTGACTCCGGTATTTAGAGTTCAAAACAGACCATCTAACAATGCTCCTAACGCGTGTATGTCACACGCGTAATACTGCCCGCGTAAGACAGTCTCCCATAAAGATCAATGGGAAAGCAAAAAAATAGCTTTTTTCAACTAACACTCGATCTCGCGAGAATACGCACAGCTCGGTCATATGACGCATACCACATCATGCACAACAATAACACGCCGCAAATGTCACAACAACAATCAATCAACAAAGCACACAAGCATTACACATTCACAAGCGGGGGGATTTTTAATAAAATTTAATACGGGGAATACGCATATACTTTAAGATGCGGAAATTCGCAAAATAACAACAAGGAATAAAAAATATATACATACACTAGAAAAATAATCGCATTCAATATCACTATATATTAGGACAAACATACATATACAACACTTCACTAATAACACACCATCGCAAATTCACATTTAAAAAGAATACTATTGGACAATGTTAGAGAAAACTACCACTATGACATCATCACATTCTACACATTCCACAAATACTAACTCAAAATGAGCATGCACAAATTCACACAACTAATACACATTGCACTAATATTAATTGCTAATAAAGCACACCTGAACACAATTTACAACGGAAATTGGTACATCATTAAACATTTACACAGGGTATATAATTACCACACAAGCAGGGCTTCTTTGACTGTGTTGCTGGTGGGTCTTTGGAGATTGGAGGTTTAAGATTAGAGAGTTGGTGCATTATTGTGAGTGAGTTAGTGTTAGCGTGAGAGAGTCAGTTGTTAGTGTTATCGTGAGTGAGTTAGTGGGAGTTAGTGGGAGTGGGAGAGAGTCTGTTAGTGGGAGCGTGAGTGAGTTAGTGGGAGTGGGAGTTGTTAGTGAGAGTTGTTAGTGGGAGCGTAAGTTAGTGGTAGTTAGTGAGAGTTAGTGGGAGTGTTTGTTAGTGAGAATTAGTAGTAGTGTGTTAGTGAGAATTAGTAGTAGTGTGAGTTAGCGAGCGAGTGATTTTTCTGTACACGTAACACATTTACACGCAAACACATTCAATACATACATACACTTATCAATAACACTACATACACTCCATACCCCCTACCCCCTCATACTACACTCCATACCCCATTCCCTGTAGTCCCATTCCCTTTCATCCCATTTACTCTTATCCCATACCCCATACCCATCCCATACCCATCCCCTAGTTACATTTAGTTTACATATCCTCCTTTTAGTCTTCTTCTTCTTTTGGTTTATTTAAATACTCACCCTCTTTGTTTTTTTACATCCCTCTCACACTTTCAGCACTTTTTTTGTCTTTTTAGTTCTTTATTTTGACCCCCTTTCATTTCATCACACTCACTTTTTGTTTGATTATTTGGGGTTTAGTTTAGGGAACAGATGGAGGCCAGGCAGGGGAGAGGTAGAGGGGGGAGGAGAGGGAGGGGGAGAGGAACAGGGCAGGAAGGGGGGCAGGAAGGGGGGCAGGAAGCGGGGGTGGAAGCGGTGGGTGGACCCAGCCACTTGGTTCAAGATGAACAAGTGGCTGGGCCCAGTGGCGGACAGAGTAGGGCTTCACAGTCCGGGAAACAGAGGGCATCGTCACAGGGGAAGGCCAAGGCGACTAGGGAGGCAAGGTTTTCGATGGAGGAGAAGGAGGCCCTCATAGAGGCCTATATGGCCAGGTATAGGAGGCTGCAGCACCAGAAGACTACCCCGACTGACAAGAGGAGGCTCTGGAATGAGATAAGAAATGCAGTCAATGCAGTGGGTGGCCGGAACAGAGATCTTGATTCGATAAAACATCGCTACCGGGACTGTAAGATGGATCTCAAGAAAAAGTTAAGCCTGGAGGCCCGACATGCCGCAGGAACCGGTGGCGGACCTGCCCTGGAAATAGAGTACTGCCGATGGGAGGAAATGTTGCGGCCCAGCATCTCCGAGGTGGAAATAGTCGGTATCGGAGGAATTGATACCGGGAACCTGCCACTCTCATCTGACGGTAAGCTCATTGAACAATAATTTCACATACGAATGTATTTCAAGGGACACTATACGCAAACCTTTACTTTCATGATTGAGGTAGCGAATACAATTTGACAAAACATTCAAATGTACTTATATTACCTAATTTGAATCATTCTTGAGATATATTTTAATTAAGAAATAGCCATGCACACGGTGAAACAATCACAGGAGGCAGCTATATTCAGCTAACAATCAGCATCTTATAAGCATATTTAGATATGCTTTTCAGCAAAGAATATCCAGAGAATGAAGCTAATTAGATAAGAAAAGTACCTTAGAAAGTTGATAATAAATGTATGCTTCTAAATCATGAAAGATAAAACATTGGGTTTCATGTCCCTTTAAGGATCAGATTAATGCTATAACGTTGTTTACACGCATTCAATTACTTTGCGGTTACATCACTATCTAGGCTATAGGTTAGGTGTGCATTTAAACAGACTGAAAACAAATGCGAAAACATTCAGATTGACCAGAGATATCACAAACACGGTTTTGAAAAAGCGGAAATCGTATTGATTGTTTGTTAGATTTCAAAGTGGATTAATGATTCTGCATTTGTAATTGTATCGTAAGCTAAGACATTTAAAGCTTGATTTGCAAATATGCTAATATATACATTTTTATTTTTTTTTAATATACAGAGTCTGGGGAGGAGGCAGCACAAGAAACACAGCCTCATCTATCTCCCCGGGATGAGAGTGGTGGGGAGGAATTTCCACTTCGGAGGGAAGAGGCCCCCCGTGACGAAGAGCGCACGGAAGCTGATGAAGAGGCCCCGGAAGCAGAGGAGGAGCCCGCGGAACCAGAGGACCCTCAAGGACCCGCACCCCGCCGTGCACGGGCACCCCGCCGTGCACGGGTACCCCGCCAAGCACAACAAGAGGAAATAGCGGAGGTGCGGGTTCTACTGGACTACATAGACCAGATGCGTAACTCCCGGATACAAAATATCGAAGGCCGCACTCAAATTCTTGATGGACAAAATCAAATAATTGAAGGACAAAACCAAATAATAAACATACTCAATAGAATCGAACAAGGCCAAAACAGAATCTTTAATCTGCACCAAGAGATGTTCAATTTTTTCCGGGAGGTGCATGCTGGTCTACCTCCTGGTCCGCCTCCTGCTGCTGGGCCTCCTGCTGCTGGGCCATCTCCTCCTGCCGGCCCATCTACTCCTGCCGGCCCATCTACTCCTGCTGGGCCATCTACTCCTGCCGGGCCATCTACTCCTCTTCAGCCATCTCATCCTCTTCAGCCATCTCCTCCTCTTCAGCCAGCTTCTCCTCCTCAGCCATCTTCTCCTCCTCAGCCATCTTCTCCTCCTCAGCCATCTTCTCCTCCTCACCTTGGTCGTCCCAGTACTCTTCCTTCCACTCTTCCCACAACATCTCCAAGGAGAACTCTTCAGAGTCGGCAGTTGCCCCTCCCAGAGCCTCAGCCCCGTGGGAAGAGGGGAAGGAAGAGGAAGTAAGTATTTATTTTCATCTTTAATGTTTTTTTTATTTAATGTGTAATGGATAGGTATGTGATGATGTGGTTTTCATACACTTGTGGACCACACTCTGTATAATCTACTTCTATGGGACCGGGTCCATGGAGGAAGATTGTTTGCAGAGTGTGGGTTATAAGTGTGTGAAAACCACATCATCACATACCTATCCTTGTTCATGATATTGATTGGTTTCTGTGATGTGATGTCCAAACTGTTTCCCGAATCGCAAACAAAATTACCATTACAATTATCCATGATGGCATATTACTGTTTGAATGCCAATAACACAGCTTAAAGGGACAGTCAGAAAATTATTGATTACAAAGAAAACACTGTATTACGCATTATCAAGTTGGAAACAACAAAACATGGAGAAATACGTGTGACTTATGTGCTTAACCTTGTATCTATGACTAGGAAAAATGACCACTTATTTGTTGTTCTGACAAAACAACCTTTTAGATATCAATGATCAATACATGGTAAATAATATGCTGTATGAGCACAAGGTTTTACATATACAAATGCTATCCAAATGCCCTCTAGTGGTCAAATTGTATAATGATTACATGCACTCTTCAAGCTCGAAGAAATGAGCACACGAACCTCATAGGTTTAGCTAGCAAATTTAAATAAACAAAGACAAATGATTAATTGGTGAGAAACCTTTGATATCATTGATATTACAAAATTGACTTTTAGAATAATGCAAAACATTATTTGTTTTCTAAACTGTCCCTTTAACAAAATTACATATGCTAACACATATTTGAAGCTTGTTGGTATATCTACATGTACTTGGTCAAAAATTAAATATTGAAATCAGATTTATATTGACGTGTTAAATAAAGTATATTTTCTTAAAGAGACATTATTGTGTTAATTTTTTATTAGAAAGACATTTGTTTGAACAATGAATATGGTTTAAAGTCCTTTTAGGAGTGGGGGGTGAAAATATGCTAACAATAATATATTTGAAGATTAAACAATGTGGAACTCATACATGATACAAAAATCAACATTTGCATTAAAGGGACAGTATACTATATTTTTAACAGAACTGTATGTAATAGACACTACTACAAACAACAAGATTAACATATACTGATATCAATATTACAAAGCTTCAAACACTTTCAAAGAAAATCGGGTTAGCTCTATTGAAAATATAGATGAACCCCCATTACAACCGTAAAACAAGACAATACCCCATCATTAACATATGAAAAGACCCTTTACACAAACAGGAGAAAGCTGGAGATGGTACTCACATGAAACTCAGAGGCTGGGCGAGGAGTCTGAAAATTAATTACATTTTCTTTGAACAGAAGCAAAATGAAACGTGTATTTGTTAAACAATGGACTATCTAACTAGAGACAAAATAAAAAGTTTTGAGTTATAATGTGAGTGTCTAATGAACCTTTAATAAAATATACAACGAAATTACATTTAGAAGAAGTCGGCATCATATATTTAGCATATGATAAAGCTAAATGCATATTGATTACTTTATTCTAACACAATAGCGCATATTTATTAATTAGATATCTTTAACATTAAAAACAACAGTCATTTTTATGAAAAAGGAACATATTGTTGACAAACATATTAAACAACATGGACTATAGAGATTTGCACTTGCCTCGAAATATCATATGCATGAAAACATTTTGCTTTCGTTCGTTTATTCAACCAGACATCCAGCAAAAGAGAATGTGGTGGTCTTTATCAGCTACGGGTCAACAACGTAACATGATGCAAATAATACATATTCGCAAGGTTTTTAAAATTGGCTGCAGTCACAAACGTGTTTAACGTGCACAAACAAATATTGCGGGACTACGTAATCCAATCATACGTTTTTTTACCTTTGCATGTGACGTCTTAACATGGCGCTTCCTTGATCACGTAAGAACGCCATCCAATAAAAGGCACATTCTTGATCACGTAAGAACGCCCAAAAAAAAAGGCGCATCCTTGATCGCGTCAAAACGCCATCCAATAAAAGGCACATTCTTGATCACGTAAGAACGTCAGTCAATACAAGGAATCATTGGACAGCCTGGCAGGTGACGTTTTAAGCAACATGGCGCATCCGAGATAGCTGAAAAACCGCAGCCAATACAAGGACTCAGTTGACAGCTTGGCATATCACTAAAAAACGTATTTATATTTTAGGAACTAGTATGTGTCTAGATTGCTATCTAGGAATGTCACCAAATCATGAATCATCTTTTCGGACTTGACTGTCCCTTGAACTATAGCTATGGTGTATATCTTTAACATTTAAAAGATACACATGAGAAATACATATGCCATTGATGTTTTAAGATATGTTTTGATTGTTTTGGAATAACAATAATGATACATGGATTGATTAAACGTGTCATTTATTCAAGTTTAAATATGGTCAGCCTACCTATAGCCATATATGGGAGTAGAATTATTTTGTTAACATATTTTTAAAAAAATATTCATCATCTAAAATATTTGCATTACACACAGAGATTTATTTGGTTACACTTTTACAATAAGATAGAATAGAAAATGAAATACATGTGCTGTCAACATTACAATAAGATTGTTTATTAATAAGATTATATGTCCTTGTTCATGTAAAAAGGACAAAAACGCTTTAGAAATGGAAATACATTCATTAACAATTGTGCTCACCATCCCTTAAAGGGACATTATTTTGTTTTTAAAAAGAGGATACACATAGACAATACTATTTCAATAAAATGAACACTTTACAGGGATTATATCATTGTATCAATCCTCAGATCATTTGTTAAAGGTGCATCAATTCATGCAGAGTTTCTAAATACACACATGGATGTGAAAATTGAAATATACATATATACACAAATAACAATCTATATATACATATATAAAACAATTACTATGCTAATCATAATCATGCAATGATAAAGCTAAGAGAAAAATATATAAAGACAAATAATAAGATTACATTGGAGATGTTAATCTTAAAGTCATTTACAATTGTCTTACATATATGATTTTTTATAAAAAAAATATTTTTGGTAGGTCCCTTTAAGGATCAACAAGATAAACTAGAGCTTTAAAAAAATAACATGAAGAATGAGGACAAAGAATCGTGCAATTACATGTCTTTTATTAGTATGTAAGAAAACATCAACAACGTTTAGAAATAATCTTGTAAAAATAAGGAATATTTGAGCCATATGACAAGGTAACAGAGTGCATCACAGTCCATGAAGAAAGTTACCAAGGGCCACCATAGCCCCATTGGACACATATGACAAGGTAACACAGTGCATCACAGTCCATGAAGAGAGTTGCCAAGGGCCACCATAGCCCCATTGGAGACATATGACAAGGTAACACAGTGCATCACAGTCCATGAAGAGAGTTGCCAAGGGCCACCATAGCCCCATTGGAGACATATGACAAGGTAAAAGAGTGCATCACAGTCCATGAAGAGAGTTGCCAAGGGCCACCATAGCCCCATTGGAGACATATGACAAGGTAACACAGTGCATCACAGTCCATGAAGAGAGTTGCCAAGGGCCACCATAGCCCCATTGGAGACATATGACAAGGTAAAAGAGTGCATCACAGTCCATGAAGAGAGTTGCCAAGGGTCACCATAGCCCCATTGGAGACATATGACAAGGTAACACAGTGCATCACAGTCCATGAAGAGAGTTGCCAAGGGCCACCATAGCCCCATTGGAGACATATGACAAGGTAAAAGAGTGCATCACAGTCCATGAAGAGAGTTGCCAAGGGCCACCATAGCCCCATTGGAGACATATGACAAGGTAACACAGTGCATCACAGTCCATGAAGAAAGTTGCCAAGGGCCACCATAGCCCCATTGGAGACATATGACAAGATAAAAGAGTGCATCACAGTCCATGAAGAGAGTTGCCAAGGGCCACCATAGCCCCATTGGAGACATATGACAAGGTAACACAGTGCATCACAGTCCATGAAGAGAGTTGCCAAGGGCCACCATAGCCCCATTGGAGACATATGACAAGGTAAAAGAGTGCATCACAGTCCATGAAGAGAGTTACCAAGGGCCACCATAGCCCCATTGGAGACATATGACAAGGTAAAAGAGTGCAACAGGCACAACAATAAACTTTTAAAAAGGCCAAATGGCAACAATAAAAAAAAACATCAACATGTGGACGGAGGATTCTTATCTGCCACCTTGGAGCATCTCCAGATCCTCCACTTACTGGTCATCCTCTTCATCGTCCTGTGCATGTCCAGCTCCAGATTCAGGCCTTGAACTTAATCGCATAATTTCACGCAGAGTCAAGTCCTGAACCCGGAGCTGGGCCTGCATGGTGTCGTTCATCCCTCTCAGGACAGCTGCGTTCCTCAACACAGCCTGCTCTACTCTTGCTATACCTTCTAGCATGAGCCATGCTGAGTCACAGCCTAAAATAAAGAATAAATTAAATATTAATGATAATTACACAACAGACGAAAAAAATAGAAAAGATACATTGTCATCATAAAGACAAATCATTCTTTACATCAATTAGTTTAAATTTATTCTTTATACATGAATTATGTTATTCAGACAGACCGAAATCATTAAAGGGACAGTTTACTCAAACATGTTGTCCCCTTTAATTGGTTTTAGATGATCCACTTATACAGCTTGAGTGTATAAAATCTTGTTAAAGGATTTACATTGTACTTACATTAGCAATTTAAATATTTTAATTATACTGTGGTAGGCACACCTATCCTTAAACATTTTGGCATTGAGGACAAGCTGTGTAAACATAGCAACCTGAAGAAATTACATTCCCACTGGGTTAGACAAGAGATAATGTATAAACATTTGTACATTAATTGTTGGATCCAAGTAGTGGTGATTGGTATATGTAGTGATATCCAATTAAAGGGACACTGAACCTAAATATTTAATTGACTGATTCAGATAGAGCATGACATTACAAATATTTAAAAATTACACATATTCTTTAAATGTTTGAATTCTATAGCTAGATTTTGAATGCAAGAATGTCGGTTTTTAGGGCAGGCCATATTTTTTTATCAACTTTGTTTGTCCCTGCTGGTTGATGGATACATTCATCCAACAATAAAGAAATGATGTCCACAATTATTTTATTTTTTAAATAAATTCAAATTCAAATTCAATAAAGATATCAAGAGAATGAAGAATAATTCATAAGAGTAGTAAATTATAAATTTGATTAACATTGCATGCTCTATTTGAATCACAATAGAAAATATTTTCCTTCAGTGTACCTTTAAGTATCTTATAATGTTGATTTTGAATGATACTTACAGCTGTGCCTGGGAAGGACAATCCGACACCCAGGACAATGAAGGTTGAGACAGGGGGGAGGGATGGGATTGGCTTGGGGAGGGATGGGATTGGCTTGGGGAGGGATGAGCTGATGCTCCGGGGTAGGCCGTACAGCTGGGGAGTGGGGAGTTGGGGTCTGGGCAGCTGTACGGGCCATAATACGGGGAGAGCGGCGAAGGGGGTTGTAGGGGCGTTTTTTGGGAGGGGCAGGAAATGATAAATGGGAAGGGCCGGCAGGGGTCTGGGCATGGGCAGGAGTCTGGGCAGGGGTCTGGGTCTGGGCATGGGCAGGGGTCTGGGCATGGGCAGGGGTCTGGGCATGGGCAGGGGTCTGGGCATGGGCAGGGGTCTGGGCATGGGCAGGGGTCTGTGACTGGTCAGGGGACTGGGCAGGGGCGGAAACCAGATGACCAGAAGTGGTGGATCCATCTGAAAATTTAATAAATATATATTAACATCTCATACATCATGAAATCAAATCAACGCATTTCAAATTGATTATGTTTTCAATATACTTAGAAGTGTGTTTGAATTTGTAAACAATTATGAAATGAGGATATGGTATGCATATAGGCACTCAGATGAATATCAATTACTGTCTGTACAATTATAACATTATTATTGTGTTTTGGCCTGGAATATGCATGTGACATAATGATGGCATGAATTATACATTTAAAAAAAAAAAAAATTCATGCTGCCTGATATAGAAAGGGGGCAGCAGTGTATTTGAACATACAAATAATATTCCTTTTTAAAGTGCAAAAGCTGTAGACTTTGAATGTCTTCAATGAAATGATTTCAAATAAAGCAACATGTTGGAAACATGATAGATATATTTCACATACCATTAGACTCCAAGGCAGCCTCTTCCTCCTCCGTCACATATGTTAAATCAATCTCTGTAAAACATAACATGTTGTGTACACGTTAAGAACAGATATTATAACATATGTTACTGTTGTTCAAAGACACACATCAATGTTGCATTAAAGATATACACACCCAAAGTTATGATTTACATCATTTTGATGGAGCATACAAATTACATTAGATTTGTTATTCTCAATGATTCATATTTTCGATGTATTGTTTGTATTAATTTAAAAATCATAAAAGCATAGTACATAGAACATTTAAGATTTCTCATGTGTGTATCACTTGATGACTGTTGTCAAAAATGAACATGGAAACAAACATATGCTATACATCTTCTGAATAACAAATGTGTAGACTAATAAAGTTTTAATTATTAATCTTTCAATATTAAAAGAAAATTAATATATAATCAGAAGAGAAAATTATATGTTTGTTTCAAATGTTATGCTTCATCAGAATCATGCTCATAATATTGATTACCAATACACCTTCAATGACATATAAATGAGTCAATGGACTTACCAGGAGACCGCAAAGGTGGCTCTATGTCACTGCTGGATTCCTGTGGGCTCACCACACCAACTCTCTCTATGAATGATATAGATATATATTAGGAAACACATTTGGGATATCACTAAATCACATCTGTATCGAATTTTAAGATTAATCAACTTGAAAATGTGAAGAATAGAGCAGTCATTAAACCAGAAAATGCTTGATTGAATCAAGGGGATTCTGTTAAAAATGATGTATTGAACATATGTTTAATTTCAGACTATATTAGACATCAAACTCATCTCATACGATGCTATTGCATATCTAAATATACCCATTGATCAATGTTCTTAAAAGAATACACACAAACCACATTTTGAAGAGCAGCTGTTGACAAATCTAAACAAACACATGTGGCACATCGAGCCATTTGTGCAATGTACAGTAATCTTGTTTAGGACACAACACATATTTATCACAATACAAAACCAAATTGATTAGTACAAATATGTAATCATGGTGCTGTTAGAGTATGCTGATATCTATAAAGTAACTCCAACAGTGAATATGTGAATTATATATCAATATTGTTTAATCCAAAGAATGTAAAGATGAATGAATCTATTGTTTATTAAAGGGACACTTACATGATTAATTTAAATCATTGATTTCTCTGTTCAAACTGTTCAAAATGATTTAACATTGACTCCTATTATAATTTGAATGTTGCTACATTTTAATCTTAAAGGCAGATAAGCAATATTGTATTCAATAAATATTGTTTGTTGAAGGTATCCACCAATCATCAATAAAAACCCAGGTTGTTCAACCAAAATTGAGATGCAGATAAACGTACATTCTTGATTTTAAAATACATTTAGCAATAGAATATTTCACATATGATGATAGTATTATATTTAAATGTTTATTAATATTGCATACTCTATCTGAATGACAACATTAATAATTGTAGATCAGTATCCCTTTAATATAAAATTATATTGATTTGACAATGTTGGTGTTAATGAATTCTCTACTCCATATGTTGATGTAATGAATGGGATTGAGCATGCAATTCAAATCTAATATGTTATTTAAGGATATCCGAAGAATTATTTAATTTTCATCTATTAAAGGGACATTACATATAAATATTGAACAATGTGGATTTAGTATGTAATGTTCTGTCCATGTTTCTAAGACAAATGTCAATTAAAATGAGACATACCATACTGTGACAAGCCCTGCCTTAAGGATCCAGCAGCAACATCCATATCTGTAATATATTAAATGAGGATTGCATATCATTAATACAAATCATGCCATGTTTAAAATCTTTACATTATTAGCAAATCAATTTAAAACTATTAATCCTTTGGTAGTCCCATGAGTTAATTGTTTCCTCAATTCAATTCATGATAAATATATCCTGTACTCTTATTTTCAATCAGTTGTGTTGTTTACTGTAGCTTTAATTATTTTTTGGTGTTATTTCATTCTCATCAATTGATGTGCATATGTTATAATTTATTTGGATTCTTCTTTTTTTATTATGTATAATATTGAAAATAAGAATACTGTATTCTTCACATATATAATAATTCACATTTCATTTTGAACAACATGTATAAAGCAATGCCACTTACAGCAAAGCCATGTTAACGTGTATGCGCAATTCCATTTTCGCGATCATTGCGCAATGATTCAAAGCGGAATTACGCATCCGTCATTTGACCAACATGTATAAAGCAATGCCACTTACAGCAAAGCCATGTTAACGTGTATGCGCAATTCCATTTTCGCGATCATTGCGCAATGATTCAAAGCGGAATTACGCATCCGTCATTTGACCAACATGCATAAAGCAATGCCACTTACAGCAAAGCCATGTTAACGTGTATGCGCAATTCCATTTTCGCGATCATTGCGCAATGATTCAAAGCGGAATTACGCATCCGTCATTTGACCAACATGTATAAAGCAATGCCACTTACAGCAAAGCCATGTTAACGTGTATGCGCAATTCCATTTTCGCGATCATTGCGCAATGATTCAAAGCGGAATTACGCATCCGTCATTTGACCAACATGTATAAAGCAATGCCACTTACAGCAAAGCCATGTTAACGTGTATGCGCAATTCCATTTTCGCGATCATTGCACAATGATTCAAAGCGGAATTACGCATCCGTCATTTGACCAACATGTATAAAGCAATGCCACTTACAGCAAAGCCATGTTAACGTGTATCCGCAATTCCATTTTCGCGATCATTGCGCAATGATTCAAAGCGGAATTATGCATCCGTCATTTGACCAACATGTATAAAGCAATGCCACTTACAGCAAAGCCATGTTAACGTGTATGCGAAATTCCATTTTCGCTCTGTGACGCATATTCTGTAGAGCGCAAGACACAGCATTCCTATTTCATGTGTCACTAATCTGAAATCAGATATCTAAACATCATATGTAGTGTATGTTGTGAGATCTGTATAGGTTTAGTATCTGACTATATACACATTTATTGATTAAAAAAAAAAAATAAGATATTATATGAAGTTGGATAATTACCTGGTTCAGATTCTCCATCTCCTCCCAGGCCACCGGACGGAGAAGCAGCTGCCCTGGCCCCCGCGTCAGGACTTTCAGATCCCGCAGCTGGGAGGGAAGAAGAGGAGGCCGAGGATGGCGAGGATCTGAATCTTTTGGGGACCCGGAGATTGAGGAGCTCGCATAAAGTCACCTCATAAGGGAGTAGGTACAGTTTCCGCGGGGCCTCTCTTTTGCCACCTCTTTTACGGGCTTGTACCCAGTCCCTTATGAGGTTGACTTTTTTGGTTAACCGCAACCTCATATCTCCGAATCTCCTCATGATCTGATCCTGGGTCCTCTGGACGTCACACACCAATCTAACCGCATTGGTGATAGACTCCCAGAGGGCCTTCTTAACAGGCGCATCTGTCAACCTCCTCTTGTTCCCAAACAGCTGGGGATAAAAGTCCTTGACGGCGTGGACCAGTGCAGCGCTCTCCTCCTTGGTGAACCTGGGAGCTGACATGCCTGCTCGGTTTGATAATATAATATATAAATATATAAATATATATACTGCCTGCAGGCATTAGAGAACTGACAAAGATGGCAACGTGTAATGGACTTTTATATGGTGAAGTAAACATGAGATGCACCATGGGACAAGTTATCTGTACATCTGATTGGATAAAAGTTTGAAATATTGTTAGAATGTCTGTGAGACCATCCTGACTCAAGTTGTGTTTGTGTGATGAACTCTGATTGGCCGTTCCTTAATGTTTCATATCTTAGTAACTTCCTTACACATACCTCATGGTGGTGCTGTAACTTCATTTTTCATGTAGACTTATTTGTAACTCATGGGCCTGTCATGCGGATATGTGTGACGCAGATTTAATATCCGTGATCCGTTAAATATTAATGATTAAATTCTATTTAACATCTAATACTGTCACATTATTAATGTTGTAGACATTTCTCGGTTTAATAACGGTCTGTTTCTTTAATACAAATACACATTTAATATTGTATGTCTTTATTGTTCATAAAATCCATTTATTGACTTATTGTGAAGTATTGATATTGCTCTATTAAATGTATTTCATAATGCACATTGATTGTGTGCTATTGCGTGACATTAGACTTTAATGTTTAAAGATGCTAATCTGGTGTTTCAAGATGCGTTTCCCACGCAATATTTCTGAATGTTCAAATTCAGGTTATAAGGTCAGTAACTTGGATAATCTGTTTATAAATGTTAAACTACAGGTTTGTTTGTTATTAGTAAATAAACCTCGAGCTTGTATTTGTCTGAAGTGCTCATATATGTTATTGTGCAATGGCGTCTTTATTTTTATGGATAGATTTTTTTTTTATTTTTTTTTGGTTTTAAAATTTTTATTGATATACAACAGTCTCAGTTACAAAGATAACATAAAGAATGTTTGTGGAGCACACAGGCTCCCAAAGCGTATACAAACAGAAAATTGATACAGTTTCAACAGTTCAGATTGGAGTATATTCATGAAATGGAAGATGAGCTGTACATAGCTCTTAGCGTAAGAGGTGGGTTGGTTGGGGTGAGGAGGGAGAGGGAAGGGGGAGGAAGGGTGGTAGTAGCGTTAGAGGTAAAGAGAAAGTTTTTGATAAAGGATAAACGGCAAAGGTCATCTAATTCGTGTTTGCCCTAGTATTCGGGGACCAAGAAGTGGTGTAATAGGATTGCCAATCTGCCCACACCAGTTCAAACAGGTCTGAATTATTTAGGGAGTAAAAGATAGGTTTCTCCATGTTGTAGATATATGCCATATAATTTAAGATGCATGACCATTTTGGAGGTATCTTGGATTTCCATGCCTTGGCTATAGTCGCTTTAGTAGCTGTTAACAAATAAATAGACAGGTATGCTTGGTGTTTAGGTAGTTTAAAAGTACCTATGTGAAGAAGGGCATTGGAAGGAGTTGCGGGAAGTGCTATGCCTAGTTTCGCTAATGTACGGAAGCAGGAATTCCATAAGGGTCTCAACCTGGGGCAGTCCCGCCATATGTGTAGAGAATCCCCTTTTTTACCACAATTACGCCAACATAGAGGAGATGCAGTGTTAAACATTTTGTTAAGTCTAGCAGGGGTGAGGTACCAATGTGTTAAGAGTTTGTAATAGGTTTCAAAGAGAGTAACACAATGTAGTGCTTTTTTGGTGAGGGAGATTACGTATTGCCATGTCTGTGGCGGTATGGTCATGTTCAGGGACGACTCCCATTTGAGTAAGTGAGGGAGTTTATTCTCAGAGTCTGAGTTTCCTATTAAGGTGTAGTGTATTGAAAGGGGTCTATGTAGTTTACTACCTTGTTGCCAGGTCATTTCCCAGAGTGTTCGGGGCCGGTGTAGTTCAGGTTGAAAGCCCCAGCTGAGAAGAAAGCTCTTTAGTCTTGTATATTCAAATGTCATATGTCTGGGTAACGTAAAGTCAGCCTTTATGTCTGAGAGTGTAATGAAGCGCGGAGTTGGTGAACTAACCCAGAGATCAGCTACTGTCTGAATTCCTACTCGTGTCCAGCCGTGAGGGTGAGAGTCGGGTAGGCCTTGAAGGAGACCCGTCATGGGAGTGACAGGCGAAGGGTGCGGGGCGATATGTGGGTAGTGTCTCAGCTTATCCCACATGGCGAGACATTCTCGTATTATGGTGTTGCTAATATCTGTGGTTCGTCGTAAATGGGTAGGGATCCAAATCAAGTCAGGTAGATATATGTGGCTCGGAAGTGAAGCTTGTTCTATGGTTTTCCATTTACTAGGAGATTCCTTCGCACCCCATTGCGAGATATGGGTGAGCATGGCTCCTTCATAATACCTTGTTATTGAGGGGGAGGCTATTCCTCCTCTACTAAGGGGGCTTTGGAGAATTTTATGTGCCACTCTAGGGGGTTTATGCTGCCATATATATTTTGTGAACTCGCTCTGAAATTGATGTAGAAGATACCCCGGAATACGTAAAGGAAGGCACCTGAATAGATAAGTAATTTTGGGTAGGAATGACATTTTGAGGGCCGTTAGTCTACCTATCCATGATATGTAGGTATAATCCCATTTGTCTTTTAGAGTGCGCAGTTCAGCTAGAAGAGGTAGGTAATTGTCTTTAATCATCTGGGGGATATTGTTTGATATCTTGACCCCTAAGTGTGAGATGAAGTTGTTGGTGCAGTGTACCTTATATTGAGTTATAAGGGTGTCAGCTGTATCCTGGGGGAAGCCCCAGGTGAAAATTTCTGTTTTATCTAAGTTTAATTTGTAAAGGGACATGTAACCAAAGGATTCTAAGATTTCCTTCAGTCTCGGGAATGAAGATAGAGGGTCTGAAGAGAATATTGTTATGTCATCAGCAAAGAGCGCTATTTTATGAATAGTGCCATGCAGACGAACGCCATCTATTTTCTTATCTTGTCTAATTTGCTCTGCTAGCGGTTCGATCGCAAGGGCAAAAAGGAGAGGTGAGAGTGGACACCCCTGTCTGGTGCCATTGGATATTGAAAAGGGGGGCGAGACAAAGCCCAGTCCTCTGACAACTGCCGAGGGGGTAGAGTAAAGAGCCTGTATCGCCTTAATAATTTGGTCTGGGAAGCCGAAGGTTTTGAGGACTTCCCATAGGTAAGACCATCGAACGCGGTCAAAAGCCTTCTCTGCATCTAACGAGATTACAGAGAATGGTCTATTAAGTCTGGTGGATTCAGTACAAATGTTTAGCAGACGCCTAGTATTATCAGGTCCTTCGCGATGAGGAATGAATCCTACTTGGTCTAGATTTATAAGTTGCGGGAGTAATTTGGAAATGCGAGTAGCAAATAATTTGGCATAAATTTTTACATCTAAATTAATTAGGGAAATTGGCCTGTAATTGGAATAAAGAGATGGATCTTTTTGTGGTTTAGGGATAGTTATCACCGTGGCTTCCAGGAATTCCCTACTAAAACGTCCCTGCTCTCTAGCGTGGTTAAAGAATCTTAGGAGTAGTGGGGTTAGTTCATTTGTATATGTTTTGTAGAAAGTTGCAGAGTAGCCATCTGGTCCTGGGGTTTTGAAAGGCTTTAAGTGTGTTATTACATGTTTGATTTCGCTGAGAGTAAAGGGGGATGAGAGTGTCTCTTGATCGTCAGATGACAATGAGGGGAGGTTTAGGCTGCTAAGAAAGGAGCAAATATTGTCGGTAGGGACTAGTGTGTGTCCTGTATTTTTTTCTAAATTGTATAGGTTTGAGTAGAATTTTTCGAAACATGCACCAATGTCTGAAGGTTTACGGTAAATCTGGTTCCCAGATTGAATTTGGTGGATTCTTGAAGTGTTCGCTCTGTTTTTAAGCTTGTTAGCTAGTAGTGTGTCTGCTTTGTTACTCTTGTGGTAGGTAATCTGTTTCAATTTAAATAAATTTGCTTGGGTACGCTTTAGTTCCAGCTGATTGATGTGGTTTTTGACCTTTATAATTTGGGCTATGGTACTATCTGAGGGTGTGTGTCTGTTAAGGAGTTCTAGTCGGCGTAGTTCAATATGAGATTTAGAGAGGGAAAGGCCAGAAAGTTTTTTAAGGTATGCTTGTCTCTTGAGTATAAGACCTCTAAAGGTGGCTTTAGCCGCACCCCAGAGCACATCATCTCTAACCTGGTTATTATCATTGGATTGGTAGTAAAATATGATATCTTTTCTAAGAGTTTCCTTGAATGCAGCGTCCTGTAGGATGTCATGTGGAAGGCGCCAGGAGGGCTTCGCATTATGCCGTTCTATTGAGCGGAAAGTCACTGAAACTAGGTCATGGTCAGACCATGGACACAGGGAGATGTTAGAGTGTTTGACTTGGTCACGGGTTTCTGCTGAGCAAAAGACGTAGTCGAGTCTGGAATACGTTTTATGAGGATGTGAGAAGTGAGTGTAGTCTTTGTCTCTAGGGTGGAGTGATCTCCATATATCATAGTAGCTAAAATGGGTAATAATTTGTCTGAACTTGTGGGAAAGCTGAGCAGAGGGGGTAGAGTGTTTTGTACGGGTGTTTTTTTTCCTGTCTAACGTTGGGTCCCAAGTCATGTTGAAGTCCCCCGCTAGCAAGACTCTGCCTATTTTTATCCGGTCAACTGTAAGTAGGATCCGTTTGAGGTGTCTGGGTTGGTGTGAGTTAGGGAGGTAGATAGAGACTAAAGTGTGATCAGTATGATCTAGCTTACATGTTAGGATAAGAAATCTAGATTGCGGGTCTTTTAGAACTTGAATTTGTTCATAAGCTATTCTTTTGTGGATTAAGATTGCTGTGCCTCTGGCTTTCTTTAAAAAGGAGGTGTATTCAAGAACAGTATAGTCTTTAGATATTGTGCAAGGGGGGTTGTCCAGGGACCAATGTGTCTCCTGAAGGAAGGCTACATCGGGGTTGTGGAATTTAAGTGATCTAGCTAGAAGGCTACGCTTGTGTGGAGAATTTAGGCCTCTTACATTGTGAGTTAGGATTTTGAGGGGGGGCATAGAGGACTATAAAGGGTAGACCAGATCTGTTAACAAGAGTTAGTTTAGGAAGGGTGGGTGGGGGAGGGGGACAGACAGCAGGTTAGGGGAGAGAGTTAGCGAAAATAGTTCGCTGTGATGGAGCCCTAGTGTGGGCTACCTGTGGGGGGGAGAAAAACAAACAGAAACAGGGGTCAGTAGGGTGAACCCTGCTCCGCAGTAATCACTTTAATCTAACTTACAATTACAGATATGCAAATCTTATATTGAAAAAACAACATTAAAGTGGTGATCAAACATACAATATAATTGTACATGTTATTTGTAAACTTTTAAATTTTTAACTTAAACCTCGGTCATGAATCATCAGTGACAGGTCAAACGTCCAGGTTCAATAGAGTCCAGGTAAGTTCCTATAAGGGCAGCCCATCTCATTTTTACGGTGGATTGGTTTTAGGTTTCTTAGCTCTTTGCTCTTTGATGGACCATTCGGGAGCTGAAGCTCTCAGCTTTGGGTAGGTAGGCTGTAATGGTGGCGGTTGGTCTGAGTGTAGGCCCCATGTGGTCAGGAGGGCCATGCCTTGAGGTATGGAGGTGATTGTGTGGCTTTGGTTATTTCTAGAAACCACCAGGTTTGTAGGATGTCCCCACCTGTATTTGATATTAGCTTTCCTGAGTGCTAAAGTAATTTGTTGGAAGGTTTTACGATACTGCAGCGTGTGAGTCGAAAGGTCAGGCAAAAGCTGGATGTCCTTAAATTTTTCTGGCATGGGCGGTCTTTTGAAGGCTGCTTGCATAAGTTTATCTTTATAGATGTAACTGTGGAAGCAAACGATTACATCTCTTGGCTTATCAGCAGGAGCAGATCGTGATCTTAAAGCTCTGTGGGCTCTTTCCATTGTATCGGTTAACCCCTCTGGGGTACCCACGAGTACTGCAAACAGCTCCCTCAGAAAAAACTGAAGATTAGTATTTTCTACAGTTTCTGGAATGCCCCTAAACCGGATATTGTTCCTGCGAGATCTGTCTTCGATATCTGCCATTTTAAATTCAAGTTGAATCATCTGATCTGCTAGGGTTTCAGAATAGGTGAGCAGATTCGTCTGATCTACCGCTAGGTCATCTTGTTTCCGCTCCAGCGCTTCAACTCTATCACCAATCTCTGAGATTTCCTTTTTTCAATTCCGCAGAGGAACGTTGAATTTCCTGAGTGATAGAGCGTGTCTGGTTGGCCAGCATGTGTTGTAGAGTAGCCTTTGTAATATAGTGATGCGACGGTGCTTCTGAACGCACACTGGAATGAGATTCAGCATCCAGCGACTCAGGATCACTCAACTCCTCATTGGTGACAAGATTAGGCTCCTTTCCCGATTGAGTGAAATGGTCATAAACAGTCTTTTGGGTGTTAGTGGGGGTTTTCCCCTGTCGTCTGGATCCATGAGGCATTATGGAAAGACTGTTAGAGGTATCTGTAAATCAAAGATTAGTACCACCTTTTAAATGCAAAGCACTCCTAGAATAATCCTAAGAGTATAAAGTACCTTATAGCAACATTTACTAGTTCTAATATGTACCACTAGACTGCGGAGCAGGGACCAATAGCACCCTCTATAGTTATGACATTTTGTTATGACATCACATAATAGCTATTAATTGAAACACTCAATCCTAGTATACAAGTTCAAGTGAATAGGTCCCTAGCACCTCGGGGAATGGTGGGATACGACTATGCAGAAGGGGAAAAGGAGAAGGGAAGTGACCAGTCCAGACTGACTGGACCGGAAAGGGAGAGGTGCTAGGGTAAATTAGCAATTAGCGTAGGCCAATAGAGTACTGAATGAAGGTTAATAGGATACCTTCCTATTAATTTGTTAAAAGAAATGATATAATTCTACAATTGAGTCAGGAATGTGAGTGAAGATGGTGTTCTTCAGGATATGATGTTTCACTTAAGTCCCGCTAGTGGGAGATGAGGGTGAGTGACGTGTTGCAATGGTGGGAGTGCGATGTGGAGTGACCAGGTGGTGTGTGGTGGTTGTGCGCACTGTGGCGTGTCAGTGTGTGTAAAGTTGGGGGAGCGTGTCAGGGAGGTGACCCACCCAGACAAACTGGGCAGGAGCGGGAGGGTGAGGGGCGGTCACACAAATTAGGTTTCTATAAGTATTACCCAGACATAACGGATTAGTAAGACATTGGTATATGAGCAAGAACAGTGCTGAATAAAATAATAATAGTAATAAAAAAAAAAAAAAAAAAAAAAAAAAAAACAAAAGAAAAAACACTCCACTCTGGGTGTGGACCTCAGAGGCACATAAGCTGACGCAGCAGCTAAATCACATTCCCCCAAGTACCCACCAGGTTATACAATGTCAACTTGTATTTGAGTATTCCCACAAGTCAATTCGTTAGGGGGCCAATGTAATTAGAGGGCACTGAGGGGGAGAGCCAGGTAGGACTCGTGGAAAGTAGTGAATCTGGAGGCCCACTACTATGTTAGGGTAGTCACTTGCAATGTCTCTTAAAGAGAAACAAACCAGCTACACACTTAGAACTGCTAAGCTCTTTAGGTAAATAAAGCTTTCTCTTCTTTTTTTCTTTTTTTTTTTCTTCTTTTCTAGTTGTGAGCCAGCTTAGACACAGAGTAGGTGGCACTGAGAGATATGATCAGGTGCACTGGGGCTGGGACGTCTATCCTCCCATAAGGTTAGATGGTGAACTGGTCAATATAAGAGGGGCTACCAAGAAATGGCAAGAGGAGGCAGCAGAAGGAATATGGGCCTTGTGTGCCTGTGAGACAGCTTACCAGGATCACAAAGAATAGGTCACAGGGCACCTCAGGGGAAGTAATGTACTGACCGTTAATTATGAGGCCCCAGGGAGAGTTGAGAAAGACCGGATGGTGTAGGTGACCCACATAGATAAGCTCTAAGCTGTGTGTCTCTGCGAGGTGTCAGGTTCAGATTCAAATTCACCCCCCCTGCCTTACCCCACTTCTGGTCGGATGCGGAGCCTCTGCAGCAGATGTGACAGCACGGGCAGAGCTTGTGTGCTATACCTCAGCAGCCAAGGGGTGGTGACGAAGCAGCTCCTGTATGTCTGGGATACAGCAGGCGGATAGAGACGGCAAGCGATTCAGCACTCAGAGTTCTTTCCTCACACTGACAAAGGACGCGCCGCTGCAGGAGAGGAGGGCCCCAATCAAGATGGCGGATTCTCGCGCCCAAAACTTGCCGGTCTGCTGGGCTAGTGAGTAGAAGGCCATACAGTTCGGGTTGTGTAAGGACCAGCAGCTTCTCCGGAACGGTGGTCTGTGTGGCCGTATGAGGTACACCAAAGAGGAGGTGCAACTCCGGCGGATCGGTGTTTGAGGGGTAAGGAGCGGAGTCTCTGGTCACCAATTCAGGGCTCAGATTAGCCCCTTAGCATATGAGGCAGTAGCAGTCTTCTGCTCCGGAGCGGATCCCCGACCCTCCGGAGCAAGTTGAGAGCTGTTTAATGAGGCTGAGCAGCAGCTAGAGTGAGGCAGCCACCTAGGGTCAAAATATAGCCACAGAGTCCCCCTATCACAGGTTGGCAGAGTGATCTGCTATTAGTAACAAAGTCCAGTAGGATTGCCTCAAAATAGTGTTAATTATTTAGCCAAATTTACACTTTTAGCCACCTAAGTTCAGGAGCTCCCCTACTTCACGTCTGGTCCCGTTGGCAGTTAGCTCCGCCCCCCGGCGTCTTTATTTTTAAATAGACATTACAAACAAACAATTGTATCAAATGATCTGTAGAGATAGAAAATTGTTTAGACTTTAAAATGTAAATCAATTTATCTTAGTATTTAGATATCCTCAACAGAAGAAATTTAAATGCACATGGTTGAGACAATCATATAAGGCATCTCTGTGCATCCACTAATCTTCATCTACTGAGCCTATCTCGATATGCTTTTCAAGCAAAGTATGTCAAGATAGGAAGAGAAGTAAATACACTCTTTAAATCTCTTAAAGGGACACTGTCCAAACAAATTTAGCGTTGGTGATTCAGATTGAGCATGAAATGTTAATCAACGTTATAATTTAATCCGATTCTCAAATGTTAACAATTATCTTGTTATCTTTCTTTGCAAATCAATAATGATATTTGAGATTACGGACAATTGTTTCAAAAACCTGAGTTGTCCTTGATGATTGTTGGATAAATTAATCCACCACAAAAAACCAAGTTCAGTCCAGAGTACTGAAGCTAATAAATTATCTATTTAATGCCTTATTTTTAAAGTAATGATAGCAACATCACAAGGAGCATTCATAATATGAGACAATTTTTAAAGTTGCTTAACCCCTTAGTGACCAGACCACTTTTCAATTTGTTGACCATCTGGGACCAAGGCTATTTTTGCATTTCTGCGATGTTTGTATTTAACTGTAATTTTCCTCTTACTCATTTACTGTACCCACACATATTATATACTGTTTTTCTCGCCATTAAATGGACTTTCTAAAGATACCAATATATAAAATATGAGGAAAAAATGAAAAAAAATGCACTTTTTCTAACTTTGAGCCCCAAAATCTCTTACACATCTACAACCACCATAAAATACCAATGCTAAACAGTTTCTAAATTTTGTCCTGAGTTTATAAATACCCAATGTTTACATGTTCTTTGCTTTTTTTGCAAGTTATAGGGCAATAAGTACAAGTAGCACTTTGCTATTTCAAAACCATGTTTTTTCAAAATTGGCGATAGTTACATTGTAACACCAATATCTGTCATGAATCCCTGAATAACCCTTCAAATGTATATATTTTTTAAAAGAAGACAACCTAAGGTATTAAACTTGGGGTATTTTGACTTTTTTCATGCAACCATTTTACCACCAATCTATGCCAAAGTTTGGGGGGGGGGGGAAAATAATTAGATTTTTTGACAAAATAGCAATTTAAGAATACATTTACTGATAATATTAAGGGTTACTGCCAAATAACACCCTCATATGTCTTCAGCAGCATCTCCTGGGTACAGTGATACCACCCATGTATAGGTGTGTCGGGTTCTCGGGGGGCTAAAAGCTCTTATTTTTAGGGAGCGCATTCCAGTTTTTCAACTTGGAATTTTCACATCGGTCATCATGCACCCATGTCCTATTTGGGACATTTCTGAAGCTGGTCAATGGAATTTACCCCCATCAAACCATATATTTTTGAAAAGTAGACACCCTAGGGTATTTCAAATGCTGGTATTTTAACACTTTCCATGCACTAATTCAACCACCAGTCTTTGTCAAACTTTTGGGTAGTCATTTTTTTGTGTTATTTTTCACACACATTGTATTTTAGGCATGGATTCTCAGTTCCTGTTATGTGTTACTGCCAAAAAGCACCTCAATATGTGTTCAACAACATCTCCTGAGTACAGCGATACCACCTATGTATAGGTGTGTTGGGTTCTCTGGGGGCTAGAAGGCCTTATTTTTAGGAAGCGCATTCCAGTTTTTCAACTTGGAATTTTCACATCGGTCATCATGCACCCATGTCCTATTTGGGACATTTCTGAAGCTGGTCAATGGAATTTACCCCCATCAAACCATATATTTTTGAAAAGTAGACACCCTAGGGTATTTCAAATGCTTGTATTTTAACACTTTCCATGCACTAATTCAACCACCAGTCTTTGTCAAACCTTTGGGTAGTCATTATTTTGTGTTATTTTTCACACACATTGTACTTTAGGCATGGATTCTCAGTTCCTGTTATGTGTTACTACCAAAAAAAACCTCAATATGTGTTCAACAACATCTCCTGAGTACAGTGATACCACCCATGTATAGGTGTGTCGGGTTCTCTGGGGGCTAAAAGGCCTTAATTTTAGGAAGCGCATTCCAGTTTTTCAACTTGGAATTTTCACATCGGTCATCATGCACCCATGTCCTATTTGGGACATTTCTGAAGCTGGTCAATGGAATTTACCCCCATCAAACCATATATTTTTGAAAAGTAGACACCCTAGGGTATTTCAAATGCTTGTATTTTAACACTTTCCATGCACTAATTCAACCACCAGTCTTTGTCAAACTTTTGGGTAGTCATTATTTTGTGTTATTTTTCACACACATTGTACTTTAGGCATGGATTCTCAGTTCCTGTTATGTGTTACTGCCAAAAAAAACCTCAATATGTGTTCAACAACATCTCCTGAGTACAGTGATACCACCCATGTATAGGTGTGTCGGGTTCTCTGGGGGCTAAAAGGCCTTAATTTTAGGAAGCGCATTCCAGTTTTTCAACTTGGAATTTTCACATCGGTCATCATGCACCCATGTCCTATTTGGGACATTTCTGAAGCTGGTCAATGGAATTTACCCCCATCAAACCATATATTTTTGAAAAGTAGACACCCTAGGGTATTTCAAATGCTTGTATTTTAACACTTTCCATGCACTAATTCAACCACCAGTCTTTGTCAAACTTTTGGGTAGTCATTATTTTGTGTTATTTTTCACACACATTGTATTTTAGGCATGGATTCTCAGTTCCTGTTATGTGTTACTGCCAAAAAAAACCTCAATATGTGTTCAACAACATCTCCTGAGTACAGTGATACCACCCATGTATAGGTGTGTCGGGTTCTCTGGGGGCTAAAAGGCCTTAATTTTAGGAAGCGCATTCCAGTTTTTCAACTTGGAATTTTCACATCGGTCATCATGCACCCATGTCCTATTTGGGACATTTCTGAAGCTGGTCAATGGAATTTACCCCCATCAAACCATATATTTTTGAAAAGTAGACACCCTAGGGTATTTCAAATGCTTGTATTTTAACACTTTCCATGCACTAATTCAACCACCAGTCTTTGTCAAACTTTTGGGTAGTCATTATTTTGTGTTATTTTTCACACACATTGTACTTTAGGCATGGATTCTCAGTTCCTTTTATGTGTTACTGCCAAAAAACACCTCAATATGTGTTCAACAACATCTCCTGAGTACAGTGATACCACCCATGTATAGGTGTGTTGGGTTCTCTGGGGGCTAGAAGGCCTTATTTTTAGGAAGCGCATTCCAGTTTTTCAACTTGGAATTTTCACATCGGTCATCATGCACCCATGTCCTATTTGGGACATTTCTGAAGCCGGTCAATGAAATTTACCCCCATAAAACCATATATTTTTGAGAAGTAGACCTCCTAGGGTATTTGAAATGCTGGTATTTTCACACTTTCCATGAACTTATTTAACCACCAGTCTTTGTCAAACTTTTGGGTAGTCATTTTTTTGTGTTATTTTTCACACACATTGTACTTTAGGCATGGATTCTCAGTTCCTGTTATGTGTTTACTGCCAAAAAACACCTCAATATGTGTTCAACAACATCTCCTGAGTACAGTGATACCACCCATGTATAGGTGTGTTGGGTTCTCTGGGGGCTAGAAGGCCTTATTTTTAGGAAGCGCATTCCAGTTTTTCAACTTGGAATTTTCACATCGGTCATCATGCACCCATGTCCTATTTGGGACATTTCTGAAGCTGGTCAATGGAATTTACCCCCATCAAACCATATATTTTTGAAAAGTAGACACCCTAGGGTATTTCAAATGCTTGTATTTTAACACTTTCCATGAACTTATTTAACCACCAGTCTTTGTCAAACTTTTGGGTAGTCATTTTTTTGTGTTATTTTTCACACACATTGTACTTTAGGCATGGATTCTCAGTTCCTGTTATGTGTTTACTGCCAAAAAACACCTCAATATGTGTTCAACAACATCTCCTGAGTACAGTGATACCACCCATGTATAGGTGTGTTGGGTTCTCTGGGGGCTAGAAGGCCTTATTTTTAGGAAGCGCATTCCATTTTTTACACTTCCCATTTTCACATCCCATGCACCCATGTTCTATTTAAGACATTTCTGAAGCCGGCCAATGTAATTTACCCCCATAAAACCATATATTTTTGAAAAGTAGACATCCTAGGGTATTTCAAATGCAGGTGTTTTAACACTTTCCATACACTAATTCAACCACTAGTCTTTGTCAAACTATTTGGCATTCATTTCTTTGTGTTATTTTTCACATACATTGTACTTTAGACATGGATTCACAGCTCCTGTTATGTGTTACTACCAAAGAAGACACCAATATGTGGTCACCAACATCTCCTGAGTTCAGTGATACCACCTATGCATAGGTTTGGTGGCTTGTTTGGGCGGTGCAATGCCAAATGTCTGACATGTGTTTGTGATTTTTTTTCACATTTAACATATTTTCTTTGCCTATCGTCTTTTTTTGGGGGTCTTTTAACATACCCCAATTTATTTGTTTTCCATAAATGTGATTATATTTAAAAAGTTGACCCCCCAAGGTATTATACATGGAGTGGTTTGATGACTTTGATGCAACCGTTTTAGCCCAAAAAATTGGAGAAAGTATATGGTGGTAATTTTTCAATTTTCATTGTTACAGACACATTGCTTTTTTACTATGATTTAGGAGAGACTGTTGTAAGTTATTGCAAAAGAATACTTTAGGTTGTTTTCTGCAAGGCACCCTGAGTACACCTATGCCCCCCATGCATAGGTTTGCCAGGATTTTGGGAAGGTTATGTTACATGATTTTAGTTATTAAAAATGAGAGTATTTCTTCTGATAGGCCTATCTTTAGTTTGGGGCCTATCACATACCCCACTTTTATTTATTGCATTCAAAGTGTATATTTTTTAAATGTTGACACCCCAAGGTATTGTATATGGTGTGCTTTGATGCCTTTGAAGCAACCGTTTTAGCCCAAAAAATTGGAGAAAGTATATGGTGGTAATTTTTCAATTTTCATTTTTACAGACACATTGCTTTTTGACTATGATTTAGGAGAGATTGTTGTAAGTTATTGCAAAAGAATACTTCAGGTTGTTTTCTGCAAGGCACCCTGAGTACACCTATGCCCCCCATGCATAGGTTTGCCAGGATTTTGGGAAGGTTATGTTACAATTTTATGACTTGTGATTTTAGTTATTAAAAATGAGAGTATTTCTTCTGATAGGCCTATCTTTAGTTTGGGGCCTATCACATACCCCACTTTTATTTATTACATTCAAAGTGTATATTTTTTAAATGTTGACACCCCAAGGTATTGTATATGGTGTGCTTTGATGCCTTTGAAGCAACCGTTTTAGCCCAAAAAATTGGAGAAAGTATATGGTGGTAATTTTTCAATTTTCATTGTTACAGACACATTGCTTTTTTACTATGATTTAGGAGAGACTGTTGTAAGTTATTGCAAAAGAATACTTCAGGTTGTTTTCTGCAAGGCACCCTGAGTACACCTATGCCCCCCATGCATAGGTTTGCCAGGATTTTGGGAAGGTTATGTTACATGATTTTAGTTATTAAAAATGAGAGTATTTCTTCTGATAGGCCTATCTTTAGTTTGGGGCCTATCACATACCCCACTTTTATTTATTGCATTCAAAGTGTATATTTTTTAAATGTTGACACCCCAAGGTATTGTATATGGTGTGCTTTGATGCCTTTGAAGCAACCGTTTTAGCCCAAAAAATTGGAGAAAGTATATGGTGGTAATTTTTCAATTTTCATTTTTACAGACACATTGCTTTTTGACTATGATTTAGGAGAGATTGTTGTAAGTTATTGCAAAAGAATACTTCAGGTTGTTTTCTGCAAGGCACCCTGAGTACACCTATGCCCCCCATGCATAGGTTTGCCAGGATTTTGGGAAGGTTATGTTACAATTTTATGACTTGTGATTTTAGTTATTAAAAATGAGAGTATTTCTTCTGATAGGCCTATCTTTAGTTTGGGGCCTATCGCATACCCCACTTTTATTTATTGCATTCAAAGTGTATATTTTTTAAATGTTGACACCCCAAGGTATTGTATATGGTGTGCTTTGATGCCTTTGAAGCAACCGTTTTAGCCCAAAAAATTGGAGAAAGTGTATGGTGGTAATTTTTCAATTTTCATTTTTACAGACACATTGCTTTTTGACTATAATTTAGGAGAGACTGTTGTAAGTTATTACAAAAACATACTTCAGGTTGTTTTCTGCAAGGCACCCTGAGAACACCTATGTCCCCCATGCATAGGTTTGACAGGGGTTTTGGTTAAAAAAAAAACAGGCCCAATTTTAGAAAAAAATAGAGTAGTGAAATGTAAAAATCTGGCACAGTAAAAGTAAAAAAAACAAAAAAACATCTAACTGTAAATATAACCAAAAAAAATATATATATATGTAACAGCAAATGTATTTATTTTTTTAAAAATTGACCATTGTATGGTACCGCTTGAAGCAGTCCCCAATGCAGAGTGCAGGCTGTCCAGGGCAATCAGGACAGTAATATATGGTGTCCCTTCTCTTCCCCCTCTTGGTACAGACTCTGCATTTTTTTTGTGGTTTCTGCTTTGTGGCAGTAGGGGGGATTTTAAAAATAAAATGGGTAGCCCCAACTCTGCTCTCTCCCATCACCGCCCGGGGAGCAGGTGCATCATGGTACAAAATCCCCGTAATAATCTGGAGCTGAAACTGTAAAAAAGTCTTTTTAACTCTGGGGTTTGCTTTTTTGAACAACAAAAAAGCGTTGTGGGTTGCAATCTGCATTAGGTAAATTGCAACCTTTTTGTACCAGGCCCTTGTCTTCCGCATAATTAGGTAGGGCTGCAGCAGCTGATCAGCCAGATCAACCCCACCCATATGCCGGTTATAAGACTTGATGCACACTGGCTTCCTTATGATCTCAGCTCTGCCACGTACAGAAACCGCCACCGTCCTCTCTGTGTGGATGGTGGTAAGAAGGTATACATCCTTCTTGTCTCTGTACTTCAGTGCCAACAGCTCCTCTTGGCGCAGAGCTGAGGTCTCCCCCCTTCGTAGCCGGGTGCGTACAAGCTGTCCTGGGAAACCTGCGCGGTTCTTTTTAATTGTACCGCAAGCTACTGTATCAAAGCAATACAGTAGCTTGAACAAAAGGACACTTGTATAAAAATTGTCTAAGTACAAGTGATACCCTTTGTTCATTAGGGGTAATATCAGGTCCCAGACAATCTTGCCAGTGGTTCCCATATGTTCTGGGCAACCTGGAGGGTCAAGGTGGCTATCCTTTCCCTCATACACCCGGAAGGCCTGAGTATACCCAGTCTCGCTGTCACAGAGCTTATACACCTTTACCCCATATCTGGAGCGTTTGGAAGGAATATACTGCTTGAATCCCAGCCTTCCCTTATACTTCATTAGGGATTCATCAACGCATATATTCCTTCCAGGTGTATAAGCCTCTGCAAACCTGGCAGAAAAGTGGGTTATCAGGGGGCGGATTTTATACAGCCTGTCAAATTGGGGATGCTCCCTAGGGGGGCACAGGCTGTTGTCGCTGAAGTGCATGAAATGCAGAATCATTTCATACCTCTTCCTCGACATAGTCTGGGAGAAAATGGGGGTAGAGCAGATGGGGCTAGTACTCCAGTAGGAGCGAATGGAGGGTTTCTTTATGATGCCCATCAGCATAGTCAATGCCCAGAATTTTTTGAATTCTGGCACATTGATGGGGGCCCATTGCTGCTTTGCCAAATATGTTCCAGGCTTTGCAGCACGGAACTGATGGGCATATAAATTAGTTTGGGCGACAATGTTCCCCAATATATCATTGCCCAGAAACACTTCCAGAAACTGCTGGGGGCTAAAACCTGCCACATCTATATTTATGCCAGCATTTGCTGTGAAGGGTGGGATATCTGGCCTCTGGAGATGAGGCGTTACCCACTCTTCAGCAGCAATGGCAGCAACACGCCTCCTTCTGGCAGGGGGGCTAGCAGGGGGGCTGGCAGGGGGGCTGGCAGGGGGGCTAGCAGCCACAGATACATCACTATCAGTTGAGACTGCATCTAGTGATGTATCTGAGCACATGGCAGGGTCAAAATTGGGGTCTGAGTCAGAAATAGAGGCATCTGACTCTGACGCAAGGATGGCATACGCCTCCTCAGCACTATATCTTTTCTGTGACATTTTTGTATCACAGAAAACAATTACTAAAAAAAATTAAATTAACTAAATTAATTAACTAAATTAACTAGCAAAAAAGTAAAGCTATGCTACTGCCAGTGATTTATAGCGATCACTGGCAAGCTAGAGGTTAATGTCTCTGAAAATTAAATTAAATTAACTAAATGTTTCTGAAAAGAGCCTTTGGGTTTTTAAAAAATTACAACAACAAAATTAACCCCTAAAAAAATGCACAGACAGCAAAAAAGTACAGCTATGCAACTGCCAGTGATTTATAGCGATCACTGGCAAGCTAGGGGTTAATGGCTCTGAAAATTAAATTAAATTAACTAAATTAATTAACTAAATTAACTAGCAAAAAAGTACAGCTATGCTACTGCCAGTGATTTATAGCGATCACTGGCAAGCTAGGGGTTAATGGCTCTGAAAATTAAATTAAATTAACTAAATGTTTCTGAAAAGAGCCTTTGGGTTTTTAAAAAATTACAACAACAAAATTAACCCCTAAAAAAATGCACAGACAGCAAAATGCAGCAAAAAAAAAAGTGCACCTTTGCTACTGCCAGTGATATATAGCGATCACTGGCAAGCTAGGGGTTAATGGCTCTGAAAATTAAATTAAATTAACTAAATGTTTCTGAAAAGAGCCTTTGGGTTTTTAAAAAATTACAACAACAAAATTAACCCCTAAAAAAATGCACAGACAGCAAAAAAGTACAGCTATGCAACTGCCAGTGATTTATAGCGATCACTGGCAAGCTAGGGGTTAATGGCTCTGAAAATTAAATTAAATTAACTAAATGTTTCTGAAAAGAGCCTTTGGGTTTTTAAAAAATTACAACAACAAAATTAACCCCTAAAAAAATGCACAGACAGCAAAATGCAGCAAAAAAAAAAGTGCACCTTTGCTACTGCCAGTGATATATAGCGATCACTGGCAAGCTAGGGGTTAATGGCTCTGAAAATTAAATTAAATTAACTAAATGTTTCTGAAAAGAGCCTTTGGGTTTTTAAAAAATTACAACAACAAAATTAACCCCTAAAAAAACGCACAGACAGCAAAATGCAGCAAAAAAAAAGTGCACCTATGTTACTGCCAGTGATATATAGTGATCACTGGCAAGCTAGGGGTTAATGGCTCTGAAAAGAGCCTTTGGTTCTATATTTTTTAACAAATAAAAGAAATAAATCTCTCTCTCTGCTAAATACAGGTCTCTCTCTCTCTCCAACAAAATGGCAAGTGAGGAGAGGGAGGGAGATCCACACTGATCATAGTCAATATTTACAAATATTGACATGATCAGACAAATGGGGTATTTTATTATTATTATTTTTTTTAGGGTGGGAGGCTCAGATTGGGTGACCCTAGCTTGCCCCTATGATGATGCAGGCTAGGGACACCCCCAGAGGCCCCATGATGCACTGGGCATCGCCATCTTGGATGCCTAGTGAAGGGGGAGGGGGGGGGCTATTTAGGGCTTTTTTTTATTTTATTCGTTTTTTTTTTTTTTTTTTTAACTTTTATTTTACAACTAACTAAGTGCCTCGACCCACCGAGGCACTTAGCACACAAGCAGAGCATCGGAAGCGTGTCCGATCGCTTCCGATGCTCTGAAACACTGCCGGGCTCCACGTGGAGCGAAACCGGAAGTGATCACTCGTGGGGGAGTGATCAATCCGGTCCCGGCACTCGGGAACAGTATTGCAGGATGCCTAGACCTCAAGGCAAGCCTGCAATACTGTTAGAGCAGCTGGAAGCGATTTCGATCGCTTCCAGTGCTCTGTTAAACCGACGACGTATGCCATACGTCCTCGGTCGTTAAGTGCTTTTTTTTTGAGGACGTATGGCATACGTCGTCGGTCGTTAAGGGGTTAAAATAGAATACTCATTCAGAATGTATAAATCATTAATTTTTTAACTGTCTCCCTTTAAGTATATTTTTAGTTCATGTCCCTTTAAATAAACATTTCACAATAATGCTTGAAATATCAGAAACCTAGGCACCTTCCTTTTGATAAATTAGTATAACATATGAGTCAATAAAATTTAGATTAACTTCTGGATTGTTTTACACACTGACTGAAATATATATTGTAAAGGAGGTATTTCGGAGTATTCAGCTTAGAGGGACATTAAGCTATATGTTATGTATGCATTTTGGATAAGATTATAATATTTGAACAACTTAATATGTTTTGGTATTCAATCATTAGATTGTAATTATATATATATTTGGATTAAATACATATCTACATAGGCTATTTTGATGCTGATTGTTGGTTGCACATAGATACCTTATGTAATTGACTAAGATATGTGCATTGATTTTTTTTTTTACAAAGTATATTTAAAGACTGAATGTAATTCTATAGTACTTTCTAAATATGTTTAAATTCTTTTATGAATTATTTAAAAATCAATACACAATATACTTTGTGAATGTCCCTTTAAGGACCAAAACATTTGTAATGTTGATTTAACATTGTCAAAATAAACTAAAGAGGAATGAAAATTATATATAGATATGTGATGTCTAACCCAAGAGGTAAGATTTTAAAAACTACATAATATTATTAACTATAGTTAAATGACTCCACTAGAAAATCAAATCGATTAACCTGCCATCCAATAACTAGCTTGTGAAAAATATAAAGTTAAATGACCTACCATTTATAAATGTAAAAATTAAAATAATTTAGCAAATAATGTTTTGAGATACCTAAGGAAGATACAAGATCTTATAAAATTAATTTTACATTCAACAACACTGTCACTTTAATGTAATTGAACCACTTCCCCTTCTTAAAAGTGAAAAAAATTAATTTTTGTGAAATTGACTACATATCCGAAATTATTTTAACATCTAAGAATTTCAAAAGAAAAGCATCAATGGATCTCACTCCCCAATGAATGTTAAAAAAAGATAGTTTAATGTAATATTCTCTGAATCAGTGGATTTTCAACAATTAATGCATTATTTGATCTTATGCATGTGCTTGTCAAATAGACAACTACCAGTCATGGGAGTCAAATTGATTTTTATTGACAGATTATATGGATATTTATTATAATCTGTTCCAAAGAGTGTATTTAATACTAAACTTTTTATTATTACCATTTTAAAATTTAATAGTTTCTGAACCAAAAATAAAAATATATTCCTGGAAGTCATCAGATGCCAATCTGAAATGTAAAAAAAATGTTTACAAAAGTTAATACACACGTAGTCAAAGAATCATAAAATACATTTACAATCATCTTGTGTCTATGCTCTAACTTTGTTCAACATTTTTTAAAGATATTTATTAATTATATTTAAAAAAAATATATGATTTTCGAATTATACATAAAAATATTCAATAATATATATGTTGAACATAAATGTCATATTTCATGTCCATTCAAATACCTCTATATCAACTATAATATGTATTCCTTTTTATGATTGTGATCGTTAAATATCTAATGATGAAATATGTATGACTAATGTATGTAAGCTACCAATAATCAACATTCTTCCTGTGATTCTTAACTAGCATGCATTGGTACACCAACCTGGATAATGCATGGTCTTTGAAAGTCAATTCAGGGCTAAACAGTTGATCTTCAATAGGTGTCTTATTCATCATTTCAAAAATAGAGGACTGAAATCCCATCTAAAAATTAGAAATTCATCTAAGTGTCTGATTGTGATCCCTAAATATCTAATTAAGAACTAAATATGACTAATGTATGGAAGCTACTAATATTCAACATTCTTCCTGTGATTCTTAACTAGCATGCATTGGTACACCAACCTGGATAATGCATGGTCTTTGAAAGTCAATTCAGGGGTAAAAAGTTGATCTTCAATAGGTGTCTTATTCATCATTTCAAAAATAGAGGACTGTGAAATACCATCTAAAAATTTGAAAATCATCTAAGTGTCTCCAATAGGATGCCTCAACAGCCTTATTCTATTAAATAGTTGGCACTTACCATGTGAACATGTCTTTGTATGCTTTTCAAGGTCAGCAGATTTGAAAGATAATGCCAGACATGATCCCATTGGTATACTTCAATTTCAATCTTGGCTTTTTCCACTGTCAGTCTGGGCAATCTTCACTGTCAGGCTTCTAATTCTTCCCTTTCAGTCTTTAGATTAAGTCAGCTCCCTAATGGCATAAAAGGTTTATTCAAAATTACTACAAGTGTGTGAATCATTTCTCTAGCCCTCTCCCACCCCCCATTTCATAAGAAATTTCTGTCACTAGCTTACTGTGTAGCATCTTGTGTTATGTTCTAAGTGTGAAGATGAGTCATATTGAGCAGAACAAACCTCTAATGTGTGACATTGAACCATAGTCATGCTAGAGGATCCCTTTCTGAGTATTTTCATTTTAAGTAATGTGTAAACTAAATACTAGTTTAGAAAATGTATGCCATATGATGTATTTGTGTACAATTCATGCCAGCAACAGTCCAGACATTTATACTTACCAGCTGATGTCCTCTTTAAAAACCAGGTGGCAAAGACTCGCTACAGGACCCAATGGCCAGAGCATCACCTATATTAATAAATGAAACACATTTTTAGCATTTGATGAACAATCCTAACATGTTTGCACAATTCTCTACTTGTCATTTCCCTACAGTTCACATCTATTGATAATACTCCAGTCTAACTTCTATTCTTTACCGTCTAAAGTTGCGGTTGATGATGTCTGCTCTGACATTGAGCCCCTCGTTCCGGAATGGCCCCTCTAGAACAGGATCATCCTCCTCATCTCTGAGGAGGTTTCTGTCCGGCCGGACGGCCTGCAGCATCCCAGCCCGCTGTGCAATATTATGCAGGACGCTACAGGCTACAACGATCTTAGCCACCTTCTTTGGGTTGTACTGGAGGGCTCCTCCCGACCTGTCCAGGCACCTGAACCTCATCTTCAGGAGCCCGAACATCCGTTCAACCACCGCCCTGGTTCTCTTATGAGCCCTATTGTAGCGCTCCTCAGACACATCAGTCGGGGGTAATGAGCCAAGGCCGGCTCATGTACCCAGAATCACCTATAAATTATGAACAGAACATAATTCCAACAGAATCGTCAAAATAGTATTTGTAGTACAATAAAAAGTTTTGTACACGATAATCCATTAACAAATGTTTATTTTAACTTTAAAATATCTAGTTCAATATTATTCTATCTTCCCATTTCAGCTAAGACATGCTACATATGCGTATTTCTCCTAAATCAAGCCTTGTGTAAAATGCTAACTACATTGTTACATTACATTCTCTATCTGAGCATTTAAGGTAAGACATGCTACATATCTGCATTGAACTAAAAGACATTTGCGGAAAGAGACAATGACATGGTTAAATTGCATTAGCTAATATCTTCCCATTTCAGCTAAGACATGCTACATATGCGTATTTCTCCTAAATCAAGCCTTGTGTAAAATGCTAACTACATGGTTACATTACATTCTCTATCTGAGCATTTAAGGTAAGACATGCTACATATCTGCATTGAACTAAAAGACATTTGCGGAAAGAGACAATGACATGGTTAAATTGCATTAGCTAATATCTTCCCATTTCAGCTAAGACATGCTACATATGCGTATTTCTCCTAAATCAAGCCTTGTGTAAAATGCTAACTACATGGTTACATTACATTCTCTATCTGAGCATTTAAGGTAAGACATGCTACATATCTGCATTGAACTAAAAGACATTTGCGGAAAGAGACAATGACATGGTTAAATTGCATTAGCTAATATCTTCACATTTCAGCTAAGACATGCTACATATGCGTATTTCTCCTAAATCAAGCCTTGTGTAAAATGCTAACTACATGGTTACATTACATTCTCTATCTGAGCATTTAAGGTAAGACATGCTACATATCTGCATTGAACTAAAAGACATTTGCGGAAAGAGACAATGACATGGTTAAATTGCATTAGCTAATATCTTCCCATTTCAGCTAAGACATGCTACATATGCGTATTTCTCCTAAATCAAGCCTTGTGTAAAATGCTAACTACATGGTTACATTACATTCTCTATCTGAGCATTTAAGGTAAGACATGCTACATATCTGCATTGAACTAAAAGACATTTGCGGAAAGAGACAATGACATGGTTAAATTGCATTAGCTAATATCTTCACATTTCAGCTAAGACATGCTACATATGCGTATTTCTCCTAAATCAAGCCTTGTGTAAAATGCTAACTACATGGTTACATTACATTCTCTATCTGAGCATTTAAGGTAAGACATGCTACATATCTGCATTGAACTAAAAGTAGACATTAGCGGGGGGAAAATATATGGTTAAATTGCATCCTATAGCTGAACATTACGCTAACATTTTAAAACTACAGTGGCAATTGTCAAAATAATTAACCATGTTGTGCACAAATACTCACCAACGAGATAACCAGGGGGCATTTGTCTTTCCTCAAACTGTCTCCACAGGGACGACAGAGAGAGGATGCGGGCATCATGACAAGCTCCTCCAAAATTCGCACACACATGCATAATCCTCATCTGTGCGTCACAAACATACTGCACGTTGAGGCTATGAAAATGTTTGCGATTTCTGAAGGGCGAGTCATCAATTGGAGCACGCAGCGCAATGTGGGTACAATCTATGGCTCCCAAGACATTGAGCATTTGAGCAATATCAAAGAATTCCCGCTTCAGGCGCCTCCAATCACCATCATTCTGTGGGAATCCTATGTATTGCTTACTGATACGTACCATGGCGTCCAGAAAGTTATCAAACACCCCAGAGAATGTACCTTGAGCCAGGCCATGCATGTACAGTTCTCCGGATTGAAAACTCCCGGAGGCCAGGACGTATAGACAGCTTAGCATCCTACTCATGGCGGGAACAGCAGTCCTTATTCTTATACGTGGCTCCAAATGAGGTTTAAGAAGATCGTAAAGGCCAATGAGCTGTTCGCGATCGAGCCGATACTTATCAAAAACCTCAAAGTCGCTCATGTTTTCCAAGGTGGGTCTCACCCTGTAGACACGAGGACCTCGAACCAGATGACCCCTTTGTCTCAGTCTGAGCCGCCGAGGCTGCCTGATTCGACCAACAGCTAGTTCGCCAATAGCAGCACCAGCAGCGTCTACCATGTCATCGTCATCCATCTTTCAAAACAGCGTAACAAGGTAAGCACTTGATCTGATGTGGATCACAAGTGATGCATTGGCCATGTTGTTTGGGGGATTTATAGTACAATTAGTCCAATGGTAGTGAGTTTGTAATGATTGCTGATTGTATTCACCTGTTTGTATGTGAGCGGCGCGAATGCTTTCACAGTGGGCGTTTATTTGTTGTTTGCTGAAATGTTATTTTCAAACAATGATTCTCAATGTGAAAGTGTCAAATATCACACATACAGTGCATGTTTGTAATGTTTGTTCATATGCGTAATCAATATTTCTTAAACGCGATCTTATAGTAACAAGCACACGTCCAGGCTAACATGAATGAAAGTGCATAGTTGTGTATAATGTGCATCGAATGTGATCGATCAATGTTGCTGCAATATTGTTTGTAAACGATAAAGTAACAGCTGCCATCTGTAGGACTGTATATATAAGTGATTGCCGAGCTGTCAATATTGTATGCGTCCCTTTAAAATCGCACTAATGCTGAATAACTTCCGGCTGTCATCTGTAGTATTGTATATATAAGTGATTTCCGAGCTGTCAATATTGTGCGCGTCCCTTTAAAATCGCAATAATAATTCAGAACTTCCGGCTGTCATCTGTAGTATTGTATATATAAGTGATTGCCGAGCTGTCAATATTGTATGCGTCCCTTTCAAATCGCAATAATAATTCCGAACTTACCGTCTGCCATCTGTAGTATTGTATATATAAGTGATTGCCGAGATGTGAATATTGTACGCGTCCCTTTAAAATCGCAATAATAATTACGAAATTCCCGTCTGCCATCTGTAGTATTGTATATATAAGTGATTTCCGAGATGTCAATATTGTATGCGTCCCTTTCAAATCGCACTAATACTGAATAACTTCCGGATGTCATCTGTAGTATTGTATATATAAGTGATTTCCGAGATGTCAATATTGTATGCGTCCCTTTCAAATCGCAACAATACTGAATAACTTCCGGCTGTCATCTGTAGTATTGTATATATAAGTGATTGCTGAGATGTAAATATTGCATGCGTCCCTTTTAAATCGCACTAATACTGAATAACTTCCGGCTGTCATCTGTAGTATTGTATATATAAGTGATTTCCGAGATGTAAATATTGTATGCGTCCCATTCAAATCACACTAATACTGAATAACTTCCGGCTGTCATCTGTAGAATTGTATATATAAGTGATTGCCGAGATGTAAATATTGTATGCGTCCCTTTCAAATCGCACTAATACTGAATAACTTCCGGCTGTCATCTGTAGTATTGTATATATAAGTGATTGCCGAGATGTCAATATTGTATGCGTCCCATTCAAATGGCACTAATACTGAAGAACTTCCGGCTGTCATCTGTAGTATTATATATATAAGTGATTTGCGATCTGACAATATTTATTAATTGTCCCATTGAAATCGCCTTAATAATGCTGTTCCAAACTGTTGTTTACGTATATGTTGTATTGTAGTATTGAGTGTTAAAGTTCCGAAAGGGGCGGTACAGTCGTGAATCTGTGATGTGTATGGTTGAATCTTCTAATGACGTCATGATATTATTAACCTGCCTATGTAGTTCTGAAATCCTCATTGTGTTGTTGTATTGTGCTATATTGTTATTGTGTTGTGAATAAAATCTAAATGTGTGCTTTGTGGTTGCGTGATGGGTGATGCGTGTTATGTACATGTACGTATATATTGTGATTGTGTCCCACATATGCTGACTTCTATATAGCGGTCTGGCATTGTTGTTCCTTCCCATAAAGTGACATCTGTAATCTGGTGTACTGATGTTCTTGTTGTACGTAATTCCTAATGGTTTCTGGTGATGGAATCATGATGTTAAAAGTACAGTAAAATCCATATGTTGTGTTTTGTGATTCCTCTAGAGAATGTAATGTGTTTTTCCCCCATCATTTGAATGCACATGTATGAGTGAATGTTAAAAGTAATGTATGTGCATCCATGAGTGATCATGTGTTAAGCCTATGTAGATATGCTGTTGCTGCAAGCATATGAGTTGAATAACTGAAATGCAATAATAAAGGTAAATGAGAATTGTTTCCCATTGTGTAGTGTTTGTGAATCCTGAAAAGTTGACATTATTTTTGTGTCCGTTTAAATGTAATATTTTTAAAACAAAAATGTTGTTACTAGTGATGTTGATTTGTAGTTGATGTAATATAAAAGTCTGAAAGAATTTAATGGTGTTGTGAATATTCAAACAGTAAAATCCATAAATCCAACATAGGGAAATAGTCATTTCTTGATCTATTTATCATAGCTGGGTCTAACACATGAAATCATGTATTTTCTAGCGCTGGTATTTGGAGTTTTTCTGTCTACGCTATTTGCGTGCGTTAGGGAAATGAGGGTTTCGCGTGCACGAGCACGTCTTCCCAATAGAAGTCAATGGAGGCTCTAAAATTTGTTCTTGTTTTTTTTCTAAGACTGGTTTTCCTCGTAAAGTGAATGACGTCATGAGCTTTTTTGAAAAAGTAACTAAATCGTGTATGTCATGTGGTGTATATTGTTTGTATGCATCGATGAGTGTATGTTTGTGATAATGTTATTAGTTAGATGTAGGTATATGAGGGTCTTTTCCCGTGTGTCAATGTAAGTCAATGGGAAAATGGATTTGTGTTGTTTTTTTTCAAACACCCGAGATCTCGCAACTTTAATCCTTTGTATTTTGATGAAAAATTATTAAATATGAAAAATAAACATAGTGTAACGCCGAACTCCAAATCTAGGCCTCAGTGTCTATAAAACAATGGGAGCTGCCATGTTGTAACTTGTGTTACCTTCTCTGCTGTGGCCAATTAGGGACAGTTATACATAGGTCATTAGAGTGTGCAGCCAATGGTTGTGCTGGATTTAACAGTGTTCTGCACTTCCATTTCTAGGAACTGAAAAGCTCACAATTTCAGAATGGAATTGCAGGCAAATAGGACAAAATAAATAATGAAAGTATATTGCAGAGTTGTTTTATATATACAATTTATCATTTTATATTACCATCTCAAAGTGTTTAATGTCCCTTTAAGGTTTGAACATGCAATACAGATATAACAGATTTAACTGTTGTGGTATAGAAAATGTCTTTATTTATCTTAAAATGTAATAAAATTAAGTTTCGTAAATTTTACAAAAGAGAAGTAATTGGATATGGATTGATTATAACACCTTGCATAAAATGTTTTTGTCAGCAAATTTTGATTTAGTTTTAGTCATAGTCTTTTGACTAATATGTCATTTTGATTTAGTTTTAATCATAGTCTTTTGACTAAAATGTCATTTCTCCAACATTGGTGTGTCCGGTCCACGGCGTCATCCATTACTTGTGGGAAATGTTCTCCCCCACAGGGAAAGGCAAGGAGAGCACACAGCAAGAGCTGTCCATATAGCTCCCCCTCTGGCTCCGCCCCCCAGTCATTCTCCTTGCCGCTCTGAACAAGTAGCATCTACCACGGGGATGGCGAGGAGTTTGTGGTGTTAGTTGTAGTTTTTTATTCTTCTATCAAGAGTTTGTTATTTTAAAATAGTGCTGGCTTGTACTATTTACTCTATAACAGAAAAGTGATGAAGATTTCTGTTTAAGAGGGCTATGATTTTAGCACAAGTAACTAAAATCCATTACTGTTACCACGCAGGACTGTTGAAACAAGAGAACTTCAGTTGGGGGTAACAGTTTGCAGACTCATCTGCTTCAGGTATGACTAGTCTCCTTCTAACAACACAGGCTAATGCTAGATGACAGTCATTTTTCCCCTCAGGGGAAATGGCAAGCCATTTTTCTTTCACCTCAGCAAAAAAGATAACAGGTTTCCCCTTTTTGTTTTTTATGCTGGTAGACACTGTTAGGGGCTAAATCGATTGGTTTTTATTACAATATTATACCATTTGAAATATTTTATAAGCTCACATACACTTGGGAACGTTTTTTATTGATCTGGCTTGTTTTAGACACCTAAATCTAGTCAGGAAGGCCCCTTCACTCTAGTGTGCTGAGGGAGGAAGCCTCATTTTGGCACTTCAGCTGTGCAGTTGAATTTCAAGGCAGTGCATGCAGATTCATGTGAGAGGGTCCTGTGGTTCAGAAAGTGACTCCAAAAGGCTTTTTTCTGTGAATGGTGACCCCTAAGAAAGGTAAAAAGCTGCAGCAAGGCTGTAGCTGGGATTGTGGTGTGTAAAAACGGTTAAATCCAACAATTAGCTCCGGTTTGCTTGTTTTAAGAGCTAGAGTCTCCATATTTGCTGTGCAATACTTTATAAGCATTAAGACACTGGGGTCCAAATTTCAGAAAAATCGGATATTGCCTTCATAGTTTTTTGAACATTCAGAAATAAATGTGTCATTTTATTATTTAAAGAGACAGTAACATTTTTGTTTAAAATCGTTTTTATTGCATTGTTTGCCTGCCTAAATCTGTTTAACATGTCTGTTCCATCAGATAACCTATGTTCTGTGTGTATAGAGACAAATGTGGTTCCCCCTTCGAGTGTTTGTGATAATTGCGCCATAGCGTCCAAACAAAATCAGGACAGCTCTGTTATTTTTCATAATGTTGCCCAAGATGATTTATCTAATGAAGGTAGTGGGGATAGCTCTACATCCTCTCCTTCTGTGTCTACACCAGCTTTGCCAGCGCAGGCGACACCTAGCGCGCCAGTGCTAATTTCTATGCAACAATTATCAGCAGTAGTGGATAATTCTATAGCAAATCTTTTATCCAAACTGCCAGTTTTTCAGAGAAAGTGTGATTGTTCAGTTTTAAATACAGATAAAAAGGATGAACAATCAGACGCTGACGATGCCTTATCTATTTTACCCTCACATCAATCGGAATTGGCTGTGAGGGAAGGGCTGTCTGAGGGTGAAATTTCAGACTCAGGAAAAATTTCTCAACAGGCAGAACCTGATCTAGTGGCATTTAAGTTTAAGCTAGAACATCTCCGCGCTTTGCTTAAGGAGGTATTAGCTACTCTGGATGACTGTGATTCCATGGTAGTACCAGAGAAGTTGTGCAAATTGGACACATTTTTAGAGGTCCCAGTGCACGACGACGCTTTTCCAATACCTAAGAGGGTAGCGAACATAGTGGAAAAGGAGTGGGAGAAGCCAGGTGTACCCTTTGCCCCACCTCCTATATTTAAGAAAATGTTTCCCATAGTAGACCCTAGAAGGGACGCATGGCAAACGGTCCCGAAGGTTGAGGGAGCTGTTTCAACACTAGCGAAGTGCACAACTATTCCTATAGAGGACAGCTGCGCTTTCAAAGATCCTATGGATAAAAAATTGGAAGGATTGCTTAAAAAGATTTTTGTTCAGCAAGGGTTCATCCTTCAACCAGCTACGTGTGTTATTACTGTCACTTCAGCGGCGTCCTTTTGGTTCGAAGAACTAGAAAGGTCGCTCCAGAAAGAGACTTCCTATGAAGAAGTCATGGACAGAATTCACGCATTAAAGTTATGGTCGCGGGAAGAGTCGCTTCTCCCGATAAACATTTTGGAACTAAGAGCTATATTCAATGCGCTCCTGGCTTGGCCTCAGCTAGCGGAAACCAGGTTCATAAGATTTCAGTCGGACAACATAACGACTGTTGCGTACATCAATCATCAGGGGGGAACAAAGAGTTCCCTAGCGATGAAGGAAGTAACCAAGATAATCCAATGGGCAGAGAATCACTCCTGCCATCTATCTGCTATTCATATCCCAGGAGTAGACAACTGGGAGGCGGACTATTTGAGTCGTCAGACTTTCCATCCGGGGGAGTGGGAACTCCATCCGGAGGTCTTTGCTCAGTTAACCCAATTATGGGGCATTCCAGACATGGATCTAATGGCGTTCCGTCAGAACTTCAAGATTCCTTGCTACAGGTCCAGATCCAGGGATCCCAAGGCGACTCTAGTGGATGCATTAGTGGCGCCTTGGTCGTTCAACCTAGCATATGTGTTTCCACCGTTTCCTCTCCTCCCCAGGCTCATAGCCAGGATCAAACAGGAGAAGGCCTCGGTGATTCTGATAGCTCCTGCGTGGCCACGCAGGACTTGGTATGCAGACCTGGTGAATATGTCATCGGCTCCACCATGGAAGCTACCTTTGAGACAGGACCTTCTAGTACAAGGTCCATTCGAACATCCCAATCTAGTTTCTCTGCAGCTGACTGCTTGGAAATTGAACGCTTGATTTTATCCAAGCGTGGGTTTTCAAATTCTGTGATTGATACTCTGGTCCAAGCCAGAAAACCTGTGACTAGAAGGATTTACCATAAAATATGGAAAAAATATATCTGTTGGTGTGAATCCAAAGGATTCTCCTGGAGTAAGATTAAAATTCCATAGATTCTCTCCTTTCTCCAAGAAGGTTTGGATAAAGGATTGTCAGCTAGTTCTCTAAAAGGACAGATTTCTGCATTATCCATCTTGTTGCACAAACGACTGGCAGCTTTGCCAGATGTACAAGCTTTTGTTCAGGCTTTGGTTAGAATCAAGCCTGTTTACAGACCCATGACTCCTCCTTGGAGTCTAAATTTAGTTCTTTCAGTTCTTCAAGGGGTTCAGTTTGAACTAGGGCTGCAACAACTAATCGGTAAGATTGATCATAAAAATAGTTGTCAAAGAATGTCATTATCAATTAGGTGGTCATAGATTAGTTGGTTATTGCACAGCACCAGCTGCTTCAATCCGATGAACTCCTGCACATGGTATTGTGCAAACATTTTTATTTATTATTATTTTTTCTATCCGATTAATCGGATAATTATTGTCCGATTAATCGGATAGAAAAAAGATTAAAAAAATAAATAAATTCAATTTTTTTTGCACAATCTTAGTTGCAGTAGATCATCAGATTAAAGCAGCTGGTGCTGTGCAACGGACCAACTAATCGCTGACTACCTAATTGATAATGAGATTTGTTGACAACTATTTTTATGATCAAAACTTACCGATTAGTTGTTGCAGCCCTAGTTTGAACCTTTACATTCCATAGATATTAAGTTACTATCTTGGAAAGTTCTGTTTTTGGTTGCTATTTCTTCTGCTAGAAGAGTTTCTGAATTATCTGCTTTGCAGTGTGATCCACCCTATCTGGTGTTCCATTCAGATAAGGTTGTTTTGCGTACTAAGCCTGGTTTTCTTCCAAAAGTTGTTTCCAACGAGAACATCAACCAGGAAATAGTTGTTCCTTTTTTGTGTCCGAATCCAGTTTCAAAGAAGGAACGTTTATTACACAATTTAGATGTTGTTTATGCTTTAAAGTTCTATTTAGAAGCAACAAAAGATTTTAGACAAACCTCATCCTTGTTTGTCGTTTACTCTGGTAAGAGGAGAGGTCAAAAAGCTACTGCTACCTCTCTCTCTTTCTGGCTGAAAAGCATTATCCGCTTGGCTTATGAGACTGCCGGACGGCATCCTCCTGACCGTATCACAGCTCACTCTACTAGGGCTGTGGCTTCCACATGGGCCTATAAGAACGAGGCTTCTGTTGACCAGATATGTAAGGCAGCGACTTGGTCTTCTCTGCACACTTTTGCCAAATTCTACAAATTTGATATTTTTGCTTCTTCGGGGGCTGTTTTTGGGAGAAAGGTTTTGCAAGCCGTGGTGCCTTCTGTTTAGGTAACCTAATTTGCTCCCTCCCTTCATCCATGTCCTAAAGCTTTGGTATTGGTTCCCACAAGTAATGGATGACGCCGTGTACCGGACACACCAATGTTGGAGAAAACAGAATTTATGCTTACCTGATAAATTACTTTCTCCAACGGTGTGTCCGGTCCACGGCCCGCCCTGGTTTTTTTAATCAGGTTGAAATTTTTTTTCTTTATACACTACAGTCACCACGGCACCCTATAGTTTCTCCTTTTTCTCCTAACCATCGGTCGAATGACTGGGCGGCGGAGCCAGAGGGGGAGCTATATGGACAGCTCTTGCTGTGTGCTCTCCTTGCCTTTCCCTGTGGGGGAGAACATTTCCCACAAGTAATGGATGACGCCGTGGACCGGACACACCGTTGGAGAAAGTAATTTATCAGGTAAGCATAAATTCTGTTTTTAGTTTTAGTCGTATTTTAGTCATCAGAATTTCTTTAGTTTTATAGTCATTTTAGTCTAGTTTTAGTCGACAAAATTAACACTGGTTAACCCAGCATAGTCAGTCTTTGCAGAGTTTGGCAACAGAAAATCAGCAGTTTTCACAGCAAAGTCCTCACAGGAGCCACAAAGAGGAATAAACAAACGGGCACTGAAGAAACAGGAAGTCCGGAATAAAAAGCCTGGTAGTGACATCATCAGGAAGGGGCGGCTCAGACTACCTGCCAATCAAGCACACAGAGAGGACTGCTGGAGCTTCCCAGCGGCCGAGCGTGATACCGGGGATGAGGATAAACCACCCAAGGTCTGCCCCCGACAGGACCTTAGGTGTGAGCGTTTCCCGGCCGTGTAGGACAAGACTTCAAAAGGTGGCCCTGTAACCCACAATAGAGGCAGAGCCCCTCCCTCCTCCTAAAGGCCCTCTCCGCCGCAGAGAGGCGCGTGAATCCCAGCTGCATCGGCTTAGCAGAACCTGGTGACTTGGGACCAGGAGGCATGGGAGGAGAGGGAGGCATGGGTGGGAACGAACACGTAGGAGACAACGGTACAGGAGGCTTCCGCAAGCGCTCCTTGAAAGAGGGCCTCTCTCTGAGTCTGATGTCAATTAGGATCAAAAAAGACACCAATGCCTCAAGATCCTCTGGTAAATCTCTGGCAGCAACTTCGTCTTTAATCACATCAGTGAAAGAAGGCGACATCCGGGGCTTCATTGTTCCAACCTACCTCTGCGGCAAGTGTACGGAACTCAATAGCATACTGAGCAACAGATCTTGTACCTTGCTGAATAGACATGAGTCGTTTAGCAGCAGAGGAGGAGCGAGCCAGAACATCAAATACCCTTCGAAAGGAGGCCACAAATTCAGGGTAATGTGAAATCACAGGTTTATTAGTCTCCCATAAGGGATTAGCCCAGGCAAGAGCTGTGTCAGAGAGTAACGAGGTGAGAAATCCCACCTTAGCTCTGTCAGAGGGAAACGCCTGAGGTAACATCTCAAAGTAAATGCCCACCTGGTTCAAAAACCCTCTGCACTGAATAGGATCGCCTCCATATCGCTGAGGTAGAGGTGCAGAACTGGACATGCTCCTGGTAGGCATAGGTGCAGCAGCGGAAACAGGAGCAGCCATAACTTGCGGGACACTTTGGTCCAAATGTGCAGTGCGAGTCAGCAGGGTTTGCAGGGCTAGTGCAAATTGATCCAAGTGGTTATCCTGTACATCCATCCTGGAAATGATGGCAGGTAAAGGTGGATTATTAGCACCATCAGGATTCATGACCTTTGCGTAATTTCAGGGTGCCAGGAATCAGACTGAGACAAGAAGTGCAAAAATAATCACACCTTTATTAATAGCAAAAAATAATAAAAAGTCACATAACAAGCCAGGAATCAAAACCAGAGCTGGTAGTCAGACGAGTCGAGTCAGGAGCCAAAGCGAATAGTCAGACAAGCCGGAACAAGGAAAACAGCAGAGTCAGGAACAAGCCAGGGATCAGGAACCAGGAAGGAGGTCAGGCAGCCAGGTAATATACAGGAACTCTCACAAACAGGTCTGAGACAACACAAGGGCAAAGAATACTGAACAGAGGCCCTTTAAATAATAAGTGATGACATCACAATTCTGAGACTGCATCCTGTCTCACATGGATGATGCACACCAGTCTGGCCATAAAAGGAAGTGCAGGAATTTAGCCGCATCCCCCACAATGCACCATAGTCAGGAAGAGAGGTGAGTAAAATGGCTGCCAGCAGCACATGGCAAACACAACAGGGAAAAAACCCTGACACCATAGTAGTCTGCAAAGGTGTCTACAATTGTTTGTGGATGGGATGTTAGGGATCTGTCTGCTTTCTCAATATATGAAATGGCTGACGCTTTGCATCGCTCTCTAATTTTGTGGGCTAAACATTTATCAGGTTTGTTGGCATATATGAAATATTGAGATTTTAATTTTACTATGGCTCTACTTGTCTGTGAACTCAAAAGTTTGGCTAGAGAATTCTTTTTTGTTTGTAGTGTATGTAGAGTGGAGTTTCGTTGAATGAGTCTATGTTGTTGTTCTAGGAGATCTATTTCCTTATACAGTTGGGCCATTTGGTTTCTGTATTGTCTAGAGTAAGGAGTCTTTTCTTGAATGAGTAGCCCTCTCATAACTGACTTATGGGCTGCCCAGGTATATATTGGGTTATCAGTAGAGTCAACATTTATATTCCAGTATTCGGTAAGTTGTTGTAGTGTTTTTGAATATGTCAAAGGGTCTTTTTGTAGTGTTGGGTCGTATGTCCATGATCTAGTTCTATTATGGTCACAGATTCCATTTAACTGGAGAGAAACTATAGAATGGTCTGACCATACACAAGAATGTATGGAGGATGAGTTTAGGACTGGCTGTAGAATTTGACTTGAGTATATATAGTCTAGTCTAATATATGAATTATGTGCAGGGGAATAGTATGTAGTGTCGTTTGTAATACCATTTAGTGTGACCCAGGTGTCAGAGAGTGGGATGTCAGGGAGTCTTGAATTAATTTGACCTTTCGGTTGCGTCGCTTGTCATGGTTAGAGAGGGGTTGGTCGTTCCTTGCCTTCATCAAGGACATGGTAATGTTGAAGTCTCCTGCCATGATAATCTTAGTCTGTGACCACTGAGTTAATAATTGTGCAACATGTTCAAAAAATGTGTGTTGGTTTTCGTTGGGTGCATAAATATTGCATAAGGTTATGTCTGTGTTGTCATCCGCTATTGTAGATTCATGGACAAAATTAACTGAGGAATGAATGAGAATAGAGACTCCTCTTTTTTTAGTGTTTGCTGTTGCATAAGAGTGTTTGGTGAATTGCCTAGCCCAATAGTTAGGGATTTGTGCTTTAACAAAGTGAGTTTCTTGGAGGAATAATAGATTTGCTCTAAGTGCAGTGTATTGAGTCATGGCTGTTCAACGCTTGACATTGGTATTTAAGCCCCTAGCGTTATGTGAGATTATGTGTAAGTTGTTAGTCATTTCTGTGTGGAGGTGAGGTTATCGGCTAGTCCTGGTTTTTGTATAAATCTTCTGTTATGAGAAAACTGTCTATCTTTGTAAGCTGTTCTATCGCTAGAATGTGGTGGTGAGCTTCCCTGAGTCTTGGCATCACTGAACATGATATACGATGAACATAAAAACATGGTTTGGAAACAAAACAAGTAAAAAGAACTATAAACCCAAATATTTCTTTTTTTTGTTAACATTTTGAAAAATATTAAACTTTTTAAGGGTGCTGCAGCAGCAGCACTTGGCTATTCATTCTTTCAATGGCAAATATTGTGGTAAAAACTATGCAGCAACACACCGAAGATGGTGTGGTGTAAACTGTCACATCAAACTTCAACCAGTACAACAACTAAATTAATGTATCCGTTTGTAAATAAGGTAACCACAAGATAATCTATTTATAAAGAAAATTCAAAACCATGAAAGGATACTGTTGAGGTTTGGAGTCTTCCAGATAAACCTTGCTTGCTGGTTGAAAGTCCTCAGGCAAGAAATGTGTGTCTATCCTGAGCTTTTTGGCTATTAGAGTTCTCAGGTCTTTTGTCTCTTGCGGTTAATTCTGGTCCATTTGGTGGTTGGAGACTGTGTTGTCTGTTTTGGAGGTTGAGAGGATGTTGGTGCGGGAGTCGATCATAGGAGTATTGGAGATTCCCATCCTAGTATTTTGCATACTTATGAGATGTCTTCCGGTTCTCTGATGGTTATTGTCTTGGAGTCCTTATTAATATAAAGGGCAAATGGAAAACCCCATTTCTATTGTATCTGATGCTTTCGTAGAAGCGATGTTAGGGGTCTCCAGGAGCTTCTACGTTGTAGAGTTCTGAGGCTGAGATCCTGGAAAAACTGAATGACGTTTCCTTGGAACTTAAGTGTGGGATTCTTTCTAGCCGCTTGAAGAATCTTGTCTTTATCTTGAAACAGTACCATTTTAATTATTACATCTCTGGGAGGTATGCCCTCCTTGGGTTTGGGAGCTCTGTGGGCTCTTTCGATCCCCATGTTGTAGTTGTCTGTCAAATGGTGAAACAGTTGGGTCACATAGGGGAGTAAATCTTTATTGGAGATATATTTTGGTACTCCTTTCAGTCTAATGTTGTTTCTCCTGCTCCTATTCTCTAAATCTTCAAGTTTCTCTTGCATCACTGTGAGTAATTGTTGCTGTGAAACAAACGTTTGAGATACTTTGTTAAGATCCTCTACAAGGGTATCATTATGTTCCTCCAGGGAATCAATCCTACCTCCCAAATCAGCAATTTCTGTTTTGATTTCGGAGAGACTGTTGGTTACAGCTGTGTGCATATTATCTATTTTATTCCACAACTTCTCGAAGTTTGCTGAGATGTCCTGTTTGGAGACCAGAGATTTCAGATCAGCTCTGGTTACTGGCTTTAGATCTTCTTCCATGTGTGTGGTTTCTGCTTCTAGTTCTTCTTGTACCTCTGATCCTGTGTTTGCCACATTTGTTGTTTTGTGATTTTGAGGAGTTTTAAAAAAGCAATCTCCTTTTGTAGATTTTCTGGAGGATATTCTCAGTGAAGTCCTGTATGCGTGAAGGTGTCAGTTATATCTGATGTTTTAGGAAATAGCTTTTCTTCTTGTTATTTTAAGGGGGTTATGCAGGCTATAGGTTGTGATTGAGTGAGTTTTATCTGTTGTCAAGATCAGAATATTAAGCTAGGTGTAACCCCTTATTGTAGTTTCAGTTTAATTGATTACTCTATGCAATCTCTTACCCCCTAGTTTGTAGCGACTCTTGGGTAGCTTGGTACAGAGGCTGATTTGAGGGTATTCAGAGCCGTCCAGACCCTTTGCTTCCTTTACTTTTAAATGTTTTATAGGTGTTAGTGAGATTTCCCTTCAACTGGTTATCTCCAGCTAGCTTTTATTATATTTCCTCAAGACCCCTTTACATCAGTTAGATGTGGAATCCAACATTGGCCCTTCTGTTATATAGTGATGCTGCATAAAACTTCCCCCATATAATTTTTGTTTGCCACTTTATCTTCATTCAGAGACCTCTTTATATACATATACCCTCTAGATGTCAATCTGCTGCTCTCGGTTTTGGGGTATTATCATCCGGGAGGATTATGCCCCTGATTAGGTGAAGGAAAGAGCCTGCTGGAGGAAAGAGCCGTTTTTCTACTGGCCGGCGGCATTTTAATTATTGTTTATATGGCGGGTGCGGCCTACTTTAGCTCCGTATGGAGCGATGTCAGCAGTGATTATCATTGGTTTGGCTAATTTCTCGCACCCCGTACTTTTAGTCGGTATTAGGAAGTCTCCGGATCTGCTGGTGTTGTAGGTTTTTAGAGATGGATCCGTGCGGGCCTCCGGAGCGGGTGTGTCATAACGCCGGCTTGGATGGAGGGGTTATCCCCCTTAGATTCTGCCTGAAATTACAGCATTAGATGAGGGATCTTGGAGATTTTTCATAGGATTCCGGGAGGTTTCTAATGCGAAGGTTAGATTTACGTGATCTATTTTCTAGATCCTTGATTTGTTCTTCAAGTTTAGTAATGTATTCAGAATGCTCCAGTAAGGAATTTTGAAGCTGTGGTATTTCTTCCACGACATTATCTATTTTTCTTCAAGTTCAGCCGTGTGGCTGCCTATATCTCTAATGTCTTGTCTCAAGTCAGACAACTGAGTTTTTAATTTTTCTTGAAACAATGATTTGATCTGGGACAAAAGTTCCTTATTCTGGGTGTCTGATGAGTGCTGGAGTTTCAGCAATATTTGCAACCAAGCTATCATTAGAGGAAGTAGCGTTTCCTGTTGCTTTTCTTCTAGCTGCAATTTATTAACTGTTTGCATTTTGTTCTTCATCTTGTCTGCTTAAGTGTCTTCTTATTTTTTGGTTAATTGTATATGGAAAAAGCTGGGGAAGACACTTTTTATAACTCTTAGGATTCAGGGAATTGGTTAGTGGGTGCCTAGATTCAAAAGAACATGCTTTTTTGCTTTATGTAAACATAGTAGGTAGTTTCAAGGGTTAGTTGAGCCTGCTGTCTCCCATACCCACAATCATTTCAGCCTTCCATTATTTAAGCTCCTGGAGGTATCTGCAATCAGTAGTGGGGACCAGAACCCCCCGCTATGTAGAATGAGCAGTTCCTTTGTCTTAAGACTTAATGACCTTTCAAGTAACCCTCCTTAGTGAACTCCTGAATCGCAGCTATATAAGTTGCCCACTTAGGTTAAGGGGTAATTAGATGGTGAATGTGAAGGTCAAAAAAGGAACTTTGATACCCTATATGCTTTCAGTTACATGGGTATCTTGTGTACTTGGAGGCTAATAACGTTGTTTGCAGGGATTTATCCCTTTTGCCTCTAGTATTCTGTATCCGGTGGCTTAAAGTAGCTATACAGGATTGTGCTTTCAATGTTGAATTAGTAGTGTACTCAGATGTTGCTACTGTAATGTATTAGTGACGCAGCAATCAAATCTATCTGGTGCCCAAGATGTTGTCTTTTCCCGCTTAGAATTTCCTGGCAGTGATTGCCTTTTAATGTCTCCGCTATTGCATCAATTAGATGTCTAAACTTTCTCTATTAGTTTATTGTTGTAGCGTGTATGTGCTTAAGTCTCTCTTTATTTAGTACTCTCACGTACTTACCTGTATTGCCATGCATTAGCGTGTTAATATTCTCCTGTGAGTTACGGAGTGAATGCCGGAGCTGTTTAATGAGCCCTGATTGTGTTTAGTCTTCTTTGCACTGTACGCTATGTCCAGCCGTCTGATCAGAGCCCCAACCCTCCGGCGGCCGCAAGCGATCCAGAAGGCCTCTGACTGTACAGAGCGTGAAGTAAAAAGATCGTCTTTATTTAGTACTCTCACGTACTAACCTGTATTGCCATGCATTAGCGTGTTAATATTCTCCTGTGAGTTACGGAGTGAATACCGGAGCTGTTTAATGAGCCCTGATTGTGTTTAGTCTTCTTTGCACTGTACGCTATGTCCAGCCGTCTGATCAGAGCTCCGACCCTCCGGCGGCCGCAAGCGATCCAGAAGGCCTCTGACTGTACGGAGCGTGAAGTAAAAAGATCGTCGTGTAGAATATCACCACAGCAGGGTTGTGTAGGAGAAATTGAATTCTGGTGGTTTTAGCAAGTAATTATTAATTAAAAATGTCTCTCTAGCTGGAGCTCTCAGCGAACACATACTTCTTCCATGGCTGCTAGCTCCACCCCCAAAAACCATTTAAATTAAAGGGACAGTCTAGTCAAATGTAAACTTTCATCATTCAGAGAGAGCAGCAAATTTAAACAACTTTCCAATGTACTTCAATCATCACATTTGCTTTGATCTCTTGGCATTCTTAGTTGAAAGCTAAACCTAGGTAGGCTTGTATGCTAATTTCTAAGCCCTTAAAGGCTGCCTCTTATCTCAGTGTATTTTGAAAGTTTTTCACAGTTAGACACTGCTAGTTCATGTGTGTTATATAGATAATTGCGCTCACTCCTGTGGAGTTATTTATGTGTAAGCACTGATTGGCTAAAATGCAAGTCTGTCAAAAGAACTGAAATAAGGGACAGTCTGCAGAGGCTTAGATACAAGGTAATCACAGAGGTAAAAAGTATATTAATATAACTGAGATGAGGGGCAGTCTGCAGAGGCTTAGATACAGGGTAATCACAGAGGAAAAAGTATATTAATATAACTGAGATAAGGGGCAGTCTGCAGAGGCTTAGATACAAGGTAATCACAGAGGTAAAAAGTATATTAATATAACTGAGATAAGGAGCAGTCTGCAGAGGCTTAGATGCAAGTTAATCACAGAGGTAAAACGTATATTAATATAACTGAGATAAGGAGCAGTCTGCAGAGGCTTAGATACAAGTTAATCACAGAGGTAAAAAGTATATTAATATAACTGAGATAAGGTGCAGTCTGCAGAGGCTTAGATACAAGGTAATCACAGAGGTAAAAATATATTAAAATAACTAAGACAAGGGGCAGTCTGCAGAGGCTTAGATACAAGGTAATCACAGAGGTAAAAAGTATATTAATATAACTGAGACAAGGGGCAGTCTGCAGAGGCTTAGATACAAGGTAATCACAGAGGTAAAAAGTATATTAATATAACTGAGATAAGGAGCAGTCTGCAGAGGCTTAGATACAAGGTAATCACAGAGGTAAAAAGTATATTAATATAACTGAGATAAGGGGCAGTCTGCAGAGGCTTAGATACAAGGTAATCACAGAGGTAAAAAGTATATTAATATAACTGAGATAAGGGGCAGTCTGCAGAGGCTTAGATACAAGGTAATCACAGAGGTAAAAAGTATATTAATATAACTGAGATAAGGAGCAGTCTGCAGAGGCTTAGATACAAGGTAATCACAGAGGTAAAAAGTATATTAATACAACTGAGATAAGGGGCAGTCTGCAGAGGCTTAGATACAAGGTAATCACAGAGGTAAAAAGTATATTAATATAACTAAGATAAGGAGCAGTCTGCAGAGGCTTAGATACAAGGTAATCACAGAGGTAAAAAGTATATTAATATAACTGAGATAAGGGGCAGTCTGCAGAGGCTTAGATACAAGGTAATCACAGAGGTAAAAAGTATATTAATATAACTGAGATAAGGGGCAGTCTGCAGAGGCTTAGATACAGGGTAATTACAGAGGTAAAAAGTGTATTAATATAACTGAGATAAGGGGCAGTCTGCAGAGGCTTAGATACAAGGTAATCACAGAGGTAAAACTTGTATTAATATAACCCAGTGTTGGTTATGCAAAACTGGGGAATGGGTAATAAAGGTTTTATCTATCTTTTTAAACAATAACAATTCTTGAGTAGACTGTCCCTGTAATACAGCGGTTAAAAGGTAATGCAGGCTTTCCCTTCACAGATATGGTCTAGAGCATTTGACCTTACCTCCAAGGCCATCCATTGCTCAACTCTATTTGAAACATTCTACAAACTTCTATCACATTGGTACTTTATTCCCACGAGACTGTTTAAGCTGGGTCTAATTGCTTCCCCTCTGTGTTGGAGGTCTTGTGGCCTCCTGGGTGATTCCCTCCATATTTGGTGGGGTTGTCCTAAAATTAAGTTATTATGGAACACGGTCTTTGTGACCTTGTCGATATTGGGCATCCGGGTTCTTAAGTCTCTGGAAACTGCCCTTCTCCACATAGGACTCCATCCTCTTCCCAAATACCAAAGCTATTTATGTATTTATTTATTCACTGCCACAAAACTAGCTATAGCTAGATCCTGGAAAAAGAATAGCCCCCCTGAGTGGAACTCTATCCTAGAAACCATGGCTTATATCAAAATTATGGAAAAGAACACATTTTTTACACTTAACAATATGGATCTCCATGAACTCATATGGGAGAATTGGGCAGCCCTATTAAACCTCATTGGGAACCCGCTGTCTCTATGTGATAACAATAATTTACAAAAAAAAAAAAAAGGTAGCCAGTGCCTGTCTGACCTCCAGGACCCTACACGTCCCTGAACCAAGCCTCTGAAAGAGCGACAGACTGCCCCCTACACAATCCAAAATAGGACCGTGGGCCGCCCTTCATGCGGACTTCTTGCTCTGCTTGGATCTATTCCAGGACTGAGCCGGCATGCTCTGGTTTAGGTCCAGAACTGGACGTAAAGATCCCACCACGAAAATGTTTGAATAGTATACCAAACCTCTCTCTATGATAGGCACTGGGACAATGACTCCAAAGGAGGACAGATCCCTTACGCAACCTAGAAAGGCTTCCCTCTTTCCTAGTCTTGAGCACAGGTTGAGAGGATGAATCTGCCCCTGAGTGGATGAGATTTGAAAACTATCTTGCAACCCTGAGCTATGACCTCCAGGACCCCAGGATCCTACACGTCCCTGAACCAAGCCTCTGAAAGAGCGACAGACTGCCCCCTACACAATCCAAAATAGGACCGTGGGCCGCCCTTCATGCGGACTTAGACTCAGAGGGCTTCTTGCTCTGCTTGGATCTATTCCAGGACTGAGCCGGCTTGCTCTGGTTTAGCGGAGGCCTCTGACGCTGGGCTTTTATCAGAACTAAAGGAACAAAATACAAACTTTGTCCCTTAGAATTGTTCTCCTTATCTTACGGTATGAAGGCACCCTTGGCCTCTGAAACCGTGAAGATAGTCAAACAAACTCTTTCCTTTAAAGGAGAGGGAAAGAGACTAGACTTAGAAGTTATATCTGTCAGAGCGCCTCACGGGCCTGAACAGAAAATCTGAAGTCTTAGCTATAGGCTAATTAATCTGCGTAATAACAGCACAGATAAAAGAATTACCCAGAAGGCCGTAATACTTTCCTGAAAAATGTCGAGGAGACCCTCCACCTCGAACATTTTCGCGAAGGAGACGCCCCAAATGGTAGCCGCTCCAGCAACTGCAGCGACAAGCGCCGTCCGTAAAAGCAAATATACCATTGGTTGAAAATCCCTTTTAACAGAGTTTCCATCCTTATATCCGACGGCTCTATGAACAATGAAATATCCTCACACGGGCTAGCATTACGTGTGGCAAGCGTAAATTAGCGCCAACCAAGTAGGGATGGGAAAAAACACAATTTATGCTTACCTGATAAATTTATTTCTCTTGTGGTGTATCCAGTCCACGGATCATCCATTACTTGTGGGATATTTTCATTCCCAACAGGAAGTTGCAAGAGGACAGCCACAGCAGAGCTGTTATATAGCTCCTCCCCTAACTGCCATATCCAGTCATTCGACCGAAAACACGCAGAGAAAGGAGAAACCATAGGGTGCAGTGGTGACTGTAGTTTAAATGAAAAAATTACCTGCCTTAACATGACAGGGCGGGCCGTGGACTGGATACACCACAAGAGAAATAAATTTATCAGGTAAGCATAAATTGTGTTCTCTTGTAAGGTGTATCCAGTCCACGGATCATCCATTACTTGTGGGATACCAATACCAAAGCTAAAGAACACGGATGAAGGGAGGGACAAGGCAGGTACTTAAACGGAAGGTACCACTGCTTGTAAAACCTTTCTCCCAAAAATAGCCTCCGAAGAAGCAAAAGTATCAAATTTGTAGAATTTTGAAAAAGTATGAAGCGAAGACCAAGTCGCCGCCTTGCAAATCTGTTCAACAGAAGCCTCATTTTTAAAGGCCCAAGTGGAAGCCACAGCTCTAGTAGAATGAGCTGTAATCCTTTCAGGAGGCTGCTGGCTAGCAGTCTCATAGGCTAAGCGGATTATGCTTCTTAGCCAAAAAGAAAGAGAGGTTGCCGAAGCCTTTTGACCTCTCCTCTGTCCAGAGTAGACAACAAACAAAGCAGATGTTTGACAAAAATCTTTAGTAGCTTGTAAGTAAAACTTTAAAGCACGAACCACGTCCAGATTGTGTAATAGACGTTCCTTCTTTGAAGAAGGATTAGGACACAAGGATGGAACAACAATCTCTTGATTGATATTCTTGTTAGATACCACCTTAGGTAAAAACCCAGGTTTGGTACGCAGGACTACCTTATCCGTATGGAAGATCAGATAAGGAGAATCACATTGTAAAGCAGATAACTCGGAGACTCTACGAGCCGAGGAAATAGCTACCAAAAACAGAACTTTCCAAGATAAAAGTTTGATATCTATGGAATGAAGAGGTTCAAACGGAACTCCTTGAAGAACCTTAAGAACCAAATTTAAGCTCCATGGGGGAGCAACAGGTTTAAACACAGGCTTGATTCTAACCAAAGCCTGACAAAATGCCTGAACGTCTGGAAAATCTGCCAGACGCTTGTGCAAAAGAATAGACAGAGCAGAAATCTGTCCTTTTAAGGAACTAGCTGACAATCCTTTTTCAAAACCATCTTGGAGAAAAGATAATATCCTGGGAATCCTAACCCTTGGATTCACACCAATAAAGATATGTACGCCATATTTTATGGTAAATTTTCCTGGTGACAGGCTTTCGTGCCTGTATTAAGGTATCAATGACTGACTCGGAGAAGCCACGCTTTGATAAAATCAAGCGTTCAATCTCCAGGCAGTCAGTCTCAGAGAAATTAGATTTGGATGGTTGAAAGGACCCTAAAGTAGAAGGTCCTGTCTCAGAGGCAGAGTCCATGGTGGAAAGGATGACATGTCCACCAGATCTGCATACCAGGTCCTGCGTGGCCACGCAGGCGCTATCAAAATCACTGATGCTCTCTCCTGCTTGACCTTGGCAATCAGTCGAGGGAGCAGAGGAAACGGTGGAAACACATAAGCCAGGTTGAAAGACCAGGGCGCTGCTAGAGCATCTATTAGAGTCGCCTTGGGATCCCTGGACCTGGATCCGTAACAAGGAAGCTTGGCGTTCTAGCGAGATGCCATGAGATCCAGTTCTGGTTTGCCCCAACGATGAATCAATTGTGCAAACACCTCCGGATGGAGTTCCCACTCTCCCGGATGAAAAGTCTGACGACTTAAAAAATCTGCCTCCCAGTTCTCTACACATGGGATATGGATAGCTGATAGGTGGCAAGAGTGAGTCTCTGCCCAGCGAATTATCTTTGAGACTTCTAACATCGCTAGGGAACTTCTTGTTCCCCCTTGATGGTTGATGTAAGCCACAGTCGTGATGTTGTCCGACTGAAATCTGATGTACCTCAGAGTTGCTAACTGAGGCCAAGCCTGAAGAGCATTGAATATCGCTCTTCCAGAATATTTATTGGAAGGAGTGTCTCCTCCTGAGTCCACGATCCCTGAGCCTTCAGGGAGTTCCAGACTGCACTCCAACCTAGAAGGCTGGCATCTGTTGTTACAATTGTCCAATCTGGCCTGCGAAAGGTCATACCTTTGGACAGATGGACCCAAGATAGCCACCAGAGAAGAGAATCCCTGGTCTCTTGATCCAGATTTAGTAGAGGGGACAAATCTGTGTAATCCCCGTTCCACTGACTGAGCATGCATAGTTGCAGCGGTCTGAGATGTAGGCGTGCAAACGGCACTATGTCCATTGCCGCTACCATTAAGCCGATTACTTCCATGCACTGAGCCACCGAAGGGCGCAGAATGAAATGAAGAACACGGCAGGAATTTAGAAGCTTTGATAACCTGGACTCCGTCAGGTAAATTTTCATTTCTACAGAATCTATCAGAGTCCCTAGGAAGGAAACTCTTGTGAGTGGGGATAGAGAACTCTTTTCCTCGTTCACTTTCCACCCATGCGATCTCAAAAATGCCAGTACTACGTCCGTATGAGACTTGGCAATTTGGAAGTTTGACGCCTGTATCAGGATGTCGTCTAAATAAGGGGCCACTGCTATGCCCCGCGGCCTTAGGACCGCCAGAAGCGACCCTAGAACCTTCGTAAAGAAGGGAAGAGCTACAAACTGGTAATGCCTGTCTAGAAAGGCAAACCTGAGAAACCGATGATGATCTTTGTTATCGGAATGTGAAGATAAGCATCCTTTAAATCCACTGTAGTCATATATTGACCCTCCTGGATCATAGGTAGGATGGTACGAATAGTTTCCATCTTGAATGATGGAACTCTGAGGAATTTGTTTAAGATCTTTAGATCCAAAATTGGTCTGAAGGTTCCCTCTTTTTTGGGAACCACAAACAGATTTGAGTAAAAACCCTGTCCCTGTTCCTCCTTTGGAACTGGATGGATCACTCCCATAACTAGGAGGTCTCGTACACAGTGTAAGAATGCCTCTCTCTTTATCTGGTTTGCAGATAATTGTGAAAGGTGAAATCTCCCTTTTGGGGGGGGAAGCTTTGAAGTCCAGAAGATATCCCTGGGATATAATTTCCAACACCCAGGGATCCTGGACATCTCTTGCCCACGCCTGGGCGAAGAGCGAAAGTCTGCCCCCTACTAGATCCGTTACCGGATAGGGGGCCGTTCCTTCATGCTGTCTTAGAGGCAGCAGCAGGCTTTTTGGCCTGCTTACCTTTGTCCCAGGTCTGGTTTGGTCTCCAGACCGTCTTGGAGTGAGCAAAAGTTCCCTCTTGTTTGCATTAGAGGAAGTTGATGCCGCACTTGCCTTGAAGTTTCGAAAGGCACGAAAATTAGACTGTTTGGCCCTTGATTTGGACCTGTCCTGAGCAATAATCTCCTTCAAACCAGGCCCGAATAGGGTCTGCCCCTTGAAGGGAATGTTAAGCAGCTTAGATTTTGAAGTCACGTCAGCTGACCATGATTTAAGCCATAGCGCCCTGCGCGCCTGTATAGCAAAACCAGAATTCTTAGCCGTTAGTTTAGTCAAATGAACAATGGCATCAGAAAACAAAGGAATTGGCTAGCTTAAGTGCTCTAAGCTTGCCAAGTATGTCATCCAATGGAGTCGCTACCTGTAAACCTCTTCCAGAGACTCAAACCAGAACGCCGCAGCAGCAGTGACAGGAGCAATGCATGCAAGGGGCTGTAGGATAAAACCTTATTGAATAAACATTTTCTTAAGGTAACCTTCTAATTTTTTATCCATTGGATCTAAAAAAGCACAACTGTCCTCGACAGGGATAGTAGTACGCTTTGCTAAAGTAGAAACTGCTCCCTCCACCTTAGGAACTGTCTGTCATAAGTCCCGTGTGGTGGCGTCTATTGGAAACATTTTTCTAAAAATAGGAGGGGAAGAGAACGTCACACCTGGTCTATCCCATTCCTTATTAATAATATCTGTAAACCTTTTAGGTATTGGAAAAACATCAGTACACACCGGCACTGCATAGTATTTATCCAGTCTACACAATTTCTCTGGCACTGCAATTGTATCACAGTCATTCAGAGCAGCTAAAACCTCCCTGAGAAACACGCGGAGGTGTTCAAGCTTAAATTTAAATGTAGAAATATCAGAATCAGGTTGCATCATCTTTCCTGAGTCAGAAACATCACCCACAGACTGAAGCTCTCCTTCCTCAGCTTCTGCATATTGTGAGGCAGTATCAGACATGGTTCTTAAAGCGACAGTATGCTCTGCATTTCGTCTAACCCCAGAGCTATCTCGCTTACCTCTAAATTCAGGTAGTCTGGCTAATACCGCTGACAGTGTATTATCCATGACTGCCGCCATGTCTTGTAAAGTAATCGCTATGGGCGCCCTAGATGTACTTGGCGCCATTTGAGCGTGAGTCCCTTGAGCGGGAGTCAAAGGATCTGACACGTGGGGAGAGTTAGTCGGCATAACTTCCCCCTCGTCAGATTCCTCTGGTGATAAATTTTTTTAAAGACAGAATATGATCTTTATTGCTTAAAGTGAAATCAGTACATTTGGTACACATTCTAAGAGGGGGTTCCACCATGGCTTTTAAACATAATGAACAAGGAGTTTCCTCTATGTCAGACATGTTTGTACAGACTAGCAATGAGACTAGCAAGCTTGGAAAACACTTTAAATCAAGTTAACAAGCAAATATAAAAAACGGTACTGTGCCTTTAAGAGAAACAAATTTTGTCAAAATTTGAAAAACAGTGAAAAAAAGCAGTGAATCAAATGAAATTTTTACGGTGTATGTAATAAGTTAACAGAGCATTGCACCCACTTGCAAATGGATGATTAACCCCTTAATTAAAAAAACGGATCAAAAAAACGATATAGACGTTTTTTAACAGACACAACAAACTGCCACAGCCTGCTGTGGCCCTACCTTCCCCAATAAACAACTTTGGAAAGCCTTTGAGCCCTTTAGAGATGTCCTATAGCATACAGGGGACTCCTGAGGGAAGCTGGATGTCACAGTTTGTAATTTTAACTGCAACAACTGTAACTTTTATACTACAACAGTGGAAAGCCTCAGGAAACTGTTTCTAGGCAAAATTTAAGCCAGCCATGTGGAAAAAACTAGGCCCCAATAAAGTTTTATCACCAAAGCATATATAAAAACGATTAAACATGCCAGCAAACGTTTTATATTGCAATTTTATAAGGGTATTACCCCTGAGAGTAAGCATGATACCAGTCGCTATTAAATCACTGTATTCAGGCTTAACTTACATTAATCCGGTATCAGCAGCATTTTCTAGCATTTTCCATTTCTAGAAAAAATTGTAACTGCACATACCTCATAGCAGAGTAACCTGCACGCCATTCTCCCGCTGAAGTTATCTCTCTCCTCAGACATATGTGAGAACAGCAATGGATCTTAGTTACAACCTGCTAAGATCATAGAAAACTCAGGCAGATTCTTCTTCTATTTACTGCCTGGGATAAAATAGTACAACTCCGGTACCATTTAAAATAACAAACTTTTGATTGAAGATAAAAAACTAACTATATTTCACCACTCTCTCTTACTACCTCCATGCGTGTTGAGAGTTGCAAGAGAATGACTGGATATGGCAGTTAGGGGAGGAGCTATATAACAGCTCTGCTGTGGGTGTCCTCTTGAAACTTCCTGTTGGGAATGAGAATATCCCACAAGTAATGGATGATCCGTGGACTGGATACACCTTACAAGAGAAAGAGAACCCACCCCCATAGAGAGCCCGAAACTGGGATCCTTAAATAGCAGACGACCGGAAGAGGAATCTAATACTGTTCCACTCGTCCTTAATAATGATTGCCATCAAATTAAGGACCCAGAGGCTCGAGTGGCAGCTCTGCCTTTGAAACCTCTAAAGTAGTCAAAACCTCCTTTAGTAGAAAGCGTAAACGTTCTGTCCTAAATCTAAAAACTGGATCCTCCCCAGGCGGAGGATTATAGGCAGCAGACTTCAACCCTGAAAGTTCATACTCTGAAGTTTCAGAGAGAACCTCATCCTCGGATAACTGATTGGATATATCCGACAAATTACATGATGCCACCTGGGCAGGAGTGCAAGATTTAACCTTTCGCTTGTGCTTATAAGTGCGAGGGAAAGCACTAATGGCCACAGACACAGCTGTATGAAACTGCGCAGTAACGTCTAGTGAAAAAAGGCTCCCTCCAGATGGAGGATTAGCAGTGCAATGGGAAGCTGCATGTGTATACCAGATGCATGTAGGGTGTGCACCTCACTGGATGAGGACTCCTCCAAGGTGGGCGGCTCAGTGGTATCAAACATGTCAACCTTATTTGATATAATCCCCTTATCAAGGCATATGGAACATAATTGAGAGGGCGGATATCCCAGAGCTTCCTCACAATATAAACAGGCATTACTCTTTGAAATAGAGGGAGAACCCTCTAATGAATCAGAATCCTCCATAGCTAAAGTACGATATGCAGAGGACTCAAACTTTATTTTAAATTAAAAAAGCGGCACCTTTATACCCTCAATGGCTGGGGCACTCACCACCTCCTAAGACTCAGACAGAACAGAGATAAAAATCCTCACTGGTAGTAACTCAGCCAAGAGAAAGGAAATAGAAGCCTCGACCATTCCGGTCACATGAAGCACAATGCAGGACCGTCCCTGCTATGAGAAAAAGCATGCCAAGCTTTTAAGCTGCGCAACCTTCAAAGTGAAAGTGAAACCTGTATGTTCCAACTCAGCCTATTAGCCCATAAACATCTTACACAAAAAGCAGCATAAAATCAAATAAAGCATATATGATTAAACCCAACTGTTCAAAATCCCCCTCAGGAGATATTAACCCTTGATTCCATATAGATAAAAGGAGCCACACTGTGACCCTGTCTTCTAACGTTTGCAATATGTATAAAAAATAAAACAATCTTACCGGAATCTATGCCGTGGAACAGTAACACGGTCCTTCAAGTTTGACAGATTGTAGCAGCGCTTCTAACATGGACTTGAGTAAATAAAGCAGGCAGTGAAACTCGTCAAGGCTGGTTGCTTAAGGAGCTGTTAATATGAGTCTGGATGGTTTTGCAGAAAGACTCTCCCTGCATCTCCAGACTCTAACTTTCATCAATGCTCTCACTGAGAGACTGACAAGACTACTTAAAACTCCAGTCCCATTCTCAAGAGTACTACCCTCCATAAGAGACTACTCCGAAATCTTCTGACACTTCTCTGCCAACCTCCTGTGATGAAAGGCAAAGAATGACTGGGGGATGAGGGGAGTGGGGGAGGTATTTAAGCCTTTGGCTGGGGTGTCTTTGCCTCCTCCTGGTGGCCAGGTTCTGTATTTCCCACAAGTAATGAATGCAGCTATGGACTCTCCCTGTATTAGGAAGGAAATCAGTATAGATAAATTATAAAGCATAGAACAGATGCAAGATAGGCACTTCCTGGATTTGTAAAAAAAAAAAAAAACAATAACAAAATAGTATTTAATGTTTTTGCTATAAACCCAATGAGAGCATATTGTTGTGCATCTATAGATACAGTAGCTATTTTATTATTTTTGTTTATTAGTCTGTGTTTCTTTGTGTCTATCTGAGTCTTTCTATGTGAGTTTTGGAAAAGGGTTTTGATGGTCCTACGTATTAATTACTTGGGTCTATTCCCATTTAACTTATATTGTGGCCTTGTAAAGTGATAGCAGTGGTTAGTTGGTGCTATGTATCAATTAATAAGATTTCCCAAATTCAGTTATAGCAACTGAACAAAAAAAGCAATAGTATATAAGCACTTATATTAGACCCATAGAAATATCATTTATTGTGTATACGTGGACAGCATAGGTGAATTAAAACGTAAAACTTTATTAGAAAAATGGTTTATAAATGGGTAAAATTAAAACTAAAAAGGTGGCAGAGAATTCTGGAAGCAGAAAGAGATAACATCATAACACCAAAAGAGAAAAAAATCCTAATGGTAGACCACCCCAAGGCAGCAACCATCTATATAATACCGAAAATCCAAAAAATGCCACCATCAGCGCACACTGCTCACATACAATAATACCAATAGGTGAGTTCTTAAGAACCAAAAGAAATTGCTCTGATACCCAAACCTACCAAAAAAGAGCAGACAAATTACAAAATAGACTCAAGAGGAGGGGATATAGTAATAGAAATATCAAAAAGGCCATACAAAGGGCGGAGGCTACTGAGAGGAAGAAATTACAATATAAAAATAAGAAAACAAAGGATGGGGCTACAATGCTGATTCTAACCTACTCCCCTCAAATGCAAGTAGTGCTAGATATCCTAAATAAACATCTAGGAATTCTGAGATCTGACCCGATTTTGGATAAGATCATTGGAAAGAAAATACAAGTAGGATATAGAAGAACAAAGAATTTAAAAGATATGTTAAGCCCCAGTAGCTTTGAAAAAAGGAGAAAAAAACATAATCCCCTAATATCTGGTAACTTTAAATGCAGAAATTGCTCAATATGTAAACTTATGTTACCTTGAAATCAATAACTGATAGGTTTGGGAAAGTTCACAAAATTTAATCACATGTGAACTGTAACACTGAGGCAGTAATCTATGGAATCACATGCACTGTAACACTGAGGCAGTAATCTATGGAATCACATGCACTGTAACACTGAGGCAATAATCTATGGAATCATATGCACTGTAACACTGAGGCAGTAATCTATGGAATCACATGCACTGTAACACTGAGGCAGTAATCTATGGAATCACATGCACTGTAACACTGAGGCAGTAATCTATGGAATCAAAAAATATATTAAAAATCAGATGCGCCCATCAAATTGAACATACAGTGTAACAAACTTATGTCTCAGTGATTACCCTAAGGGGCAATAATAGTGACCACTAATAAAATATGTGCATTCAAAACATCAAAACAACAATATCTATATAAATAAAATAGAATAGAACAATACAAACATAAACCGTATCGGTAATCTTATAGAAAAAGTCCACACTAAAGGAGTATTAATAGGAGTCTCCAGGCAGCAAAGCTCATTCCAAATGTGATATTGGCCAGTAGCACGATCTGTAGAAAAGAAGAAGAGAAGAGGCGCCAAATAGTGTGTACCGTATGTAAAATATGCAGCCAGAACCCCAAATAACGGTTCCTACTTACTAGATATTCAGCACTTGAGAAGTGCCACAAAAACCTTCTGAACAATTAGCAGCCGTCCAGCAAGCTGTAATGGCAGATCTGTTCCTCCAATTACGAACTGTTTAAAAGATATAAAAACACACAGGCACCACAATAGTGTATATCAATGAGTAAAGGGACTCGTGCGCAAACAACGAAATATACTCACAATGTGGTAAGTAAGCACTTGATAAGTGCCATAAAGACCTCCTGGACAATTCACAGCTGTCCAGACCACTGTTTTCCTCAGGCAAATCTCTGCAATCTCCGATATAGAGAAAAGGTGTAACAAAGGTGCTGTCACTGGAACTAACTATCCACAATCGGCAGATAGAGGTGACAATATAAATGCTAAAAAAAGCTGTGTTACTTTTAAAAGAATGTCTTTATTAAAAACAACTTAGCCACAATGCGTTTCCCGGTACCTATGACCGTTTCATCAGGTGTAATTTCAATATGACAGTAACACAGCTTATAAAGCCCAAGTCGGCGTCTAGCTCGACATAGAGCGCATGCGTGAACAACCCTAAAGGTAAACAACCAATCAGAACCGCTCGAAAAAACGGCATATTGCTGATAGGAAAAAAAAGGGGCTTGGTAAACTACACCTTCCTTCTTGACCAATCAGTAACATCTTAAATGTTTACAATATATTTTGCTAGCGGTATTTGCCAGTGTAGATTTGAATGCACGATTACCACAATCAAATTAACAAAGGACCTGCTTATCAATCATTACCGTAAAAAAAGTAACCTAAACTTATAGACCGCTTAACTTGATAGGACCAACATCCTAAAATAAAATTGGATTTCATAAAAGAGAGAGATGTAATATAGACTGTATCGTTAACTTATAATTATAACAATAATACAGTGCGCTACAGGTACTGGTTGAATGTCTTAAAGTTGTTCACACATTTACAATTATTAACCTAAAAAAAGTCTAACCAATATAAATACAATAAATATACATATTAAAAATCAAATACGTGATATAAAATAATTGATATTAAAAAATATATATAAAAATTATATTTTATAATTTATAATTTGGGGCATTGGTCTTATCGATAATCAAAATAAGTATATAAAAATAAGTATATAAAAAAGGAAGTATATAAAAAAACCAATAGATATACCCCGTGCAACAGTTAACTCTCTACACGATGTAAAGATCCCCACCAATGGACAACTAGTGTAACCTATAACTGAACATCCTATAGAATAGGTGTGATAAAAGACATGAGCTAGCTAATATTATATCAAGACTCAATTTATATAACTCAATTGCAAGCAGCCATATCTAGATTTTCATTAAGACCGTGTGGTACGAGGGTCTTAAGTTTCCAAATCCAGAAAGTCTCTCTCTGTCTTAAATGGATCAAACGATTTCTGCCCCACTTGGGGGCAATATATTCTAAGGGAAAGATACTAAAAAGGTCAGTTTGTCCATCATCACAATAGATACTATGTCGTGGGACACTATGATTCATTATCCCTTTCTTGATATTCCTGTTATGTTCCCCCCATCTTTTCTTAAGGGGTCTTGAGGACCTCCCTACATACTGAACCCCACATTGACATTCCAGGAGATAGACTACAAAGCAGGAATCACACGTGAATCGAGAATTAATCTCAAATTCTTCCTTTGTAGAAAAAGATTGAAACTTCAACTTGCCTCCTGAGGTGTAACTACAAAGCCCACAATTGGATCGATTGCACCTAAAGAACCCCCTTTTACCTATAGGTCAATTTTCACTATTTACTCTCATATTATTCCCTTTGATGTATTTATTCATTACCACCTTACTCGGGGCTAATTTATTTTTGAGTGTCGGTGCTCTCTTAAATGTACATACAGGAAATTCATCCAAAATATTCTTTAAAATAGAATCATTCCGCAGAATATACCAATGTTTACGTAAGATATGTTTAATTTTATTGTGGTTGCTAGTAAACTTGGTTATAAACCTCAGATTGTTTGATTTAGTTGTTAAATTCGGATTATCCGATTTATCACTATTGGTACTATTGAAGAACTCTGATCTATCTTTATTTCTAGCTCTTATAAATCCTTCTTCCACCAATCTACTAGGATAACCTTTCTCAAGGAACCTAGACCTAAGGATGTCAGCCTGGTCATCATATGTGTTCAAGGTAGTACAATTCCTACGAACTCTAGAAAATTGATTGTATGGTATGTTGTTTATCCAAGCTTTGTAATGGTTGCTTTTAAAATTTAAATAACTATTAGTGTCCACCGATTTAAAAAAAGTTTTAGTATTCACATGTCCACTACTATCCCAACTTAATACCAAATCTAAAAATTCTATGCTGTCCCTATTGATATTGGAGGTGAAACTTAATCCCATATTATTTTTATTAAGAGATTCAATAAACTCTTGGATAGTTTCCTCTGGACCATTCCAAATGAATAACAGATCATCAATGAAACGGCCATAGAACACCAGGCTCGCCCCCAGTGGGGAATTGTAGATATATTTTTTGATCTGTAAGAAAAACCTTTCCTGGTAGACAAAATAGTTATGTTTCAACACAAATGATATAGCATCTAATAGGAATAACCTCTGTTTAGAAGGTAGATATTGGTCTCTTTTTAAAAAATCATCCACTGCATTTAAACCTAAATCATGAGCTATGTTAGAATATAAAGAGGCTACATCACATGTACACCATATGAGATTGCGTCCTGCTTTTTCGATTTTAGAGATCTTCGCTATAAGGTCTGGAGTATCCTTGATGTACGAGGCCAAACCCATTACTGGTTTCTTAAGAAAAAACAGAATTTATGCTTACCTGATAAATTACTTTCTCATGCGGTGTATCCAGTCCACGGATTCATCCTTACTTGTGGGATATTCTCATTCCCTACAGGAAGTGGCAAAGAGAGCACACAGGAGAGCTGTCCATATAGCTCCCCCTCTGGCTCCGCCCCCCAGTCATTCGACCGACGGTTAGGAGAAAAAGGAGAAACCATACGGTGCAGTGGTGACTGTAGATTAAACAAGAAATTTTAACCTGACTTAATTGCCAGGGCGGGCCGTGGACTGGATACACCGCAAGAGAAAGTAATTTATCAGGTAAGCATAAATTCTGTTTTCTCTTGAAAGGTGTATCCAGTCCACGGATTCATCCTTACTTGTGGGATACCAATACCAAAGCTTTAGGACACGGATGAAGGGAGGGAACAAGACAGGTAACCTAAACGGAAGGCACCACTGCTTGCAAAACCTTTCTCCCAAAAATAGCCTCCGAAGAAGCAAAAGTATCGATTTTGTAAAATTTGGCAAAAGTATGCAGTGAAGACCAAGTCACTGCCTTACAAATCTGTTCAACAGAAGCCTCATTCTTGAAAGCCCAAGTGGAAGCCACAGCTCTGGTGGAATGAGCTGTAATTCGTTCAGGAGGCTGCTGCCCAGCAGTCTCACAAGCCAATCGGATGATGCTTTTCAACCAGAAGGAAAGAGAGGTAGCAGTCGCTTTCTGACCTCTCCTCTTACCGGAATAGACAACAAAGAAAGATGATGTTTGTCTGAAATCCTTAGTTGCTTGTAAATAGAATTTCAAAGCACGAACCACATCAAGATTGTGTAAAAGCCGTTCCTTCTTAGAAGCTGGATTAGGACACAGGGAAGGAACAAAGATTTCCTGGTTAATGTTCTTATTAGAAACAACTTTAGGAAGAAAACCAGGTTTGGTACGCAAAACTACCTTATCTGCATGGAACATCAGATAGGGTGAATTACACTGCAAAGCAGACAATTCTGAAACTCTTCAAGCAGAAGATATAGCTACCAAAAACAAAACTTTCCAAGATAATAACTTAATATCTATGGAATGTAAAGGTTCAAACGGAACCCCTTGAAGAACTGAAAGAACAAAATTTAGACTCCATGGAGGAGCCACAGGTTTATAGACAGGCTTGATTCTGACTAAAGCCTGTGCAAACGCTTGAACATCTGGTACTTCTGCCAGACGCTTGTGTAAAAGGATAGACAGAGCGGATATCTGTCCCTTTAAGGAACTAGCTGACAAACCTTTCTCCAATCCTTCTTGGAGAAAAGACAATATCCTAGGAATCCTAATCTTACTCCACGAGTAACCCTTGGATTCACACCAACAAAGATATTTTCGCCATATCTTATGGTAAATTTTCCTGGTGACAGGCTTTCTAGCTTGGATCAGAGTATCTATGACTGATTCAGAGAACCCACGCTTGGATAGAATTAAGCGTTCAATCTCCAAGCAGTCAGCTGCAGAGAAACTGGATTTGGATGCTTGAATGGACCCTGTATTAGAAGATCCTGTCTCATTGGCAGTGTCCATGGTGGGACAGATGACATGTCCACTAGGTCTGCATACCAAGTCCTGCGTGGCCACGCAGGCGCTATCAGAATTACTGAGGCCTTCTCCTGTTTGATTCTGGCTACCAGCCGAGGGAGAAGGGGAAACGGTGGAAAGACATAAGCCAGATTGAAGCACCAAGGCGCTACTAGAGCATCTATCAAAGCCGCCTTGGGGTCCCTGGACCTGGATCCGTAAAGAGGAAGTTTGGTGTTCTGACGGGACGCCATCAGATCCAACTCTGGAATGCTCCATAGCTGGGTCAGCTGAGCAAAAACCTCCGGGTGGAGTTCCCACTCCCCCGGGTGAAAAGTCTGACGACTTAGGAAATCCGCTTCCCAGTTGTCTACTCCTGGGATGTGAATTGCAGATAGATGGCAAGAGTGATCCTCCGCCCACCTGATTATCTTGGTTACTTCCTTCATCGCTAAGGAACTCTTTGTTCCTCCTGATGATTGATGTATGCTACCGTCGTGATGTTGTCCGACTGAAATCTGATGAATTTGGCCACCGCTAGCTGAGGCCATGCCTGGAGCGTGTTGAATATCGCTCTCAGTTCCAAAATGTTTATCGGGAGAAGAGACTCTTCCCGAGACCATAGGCCCTGAGTTTTCAGGGAGCCCCAGACCGCGCCCCAGCCTAACAGATTGGCGTCGGTCGTTACAATGATCCACTCCGGTCTGCGTGGGATAAACAGACACAGATCCAGAACTCCCAGCTTTTCTTGAAAATTAAAAGGTGGCAAGCATTTATCAAAATACTCAAAGGAACCTATGCATACGAAAATAACAGCGATTATAAGCCTTGCATAGGTTACTCCTTGAACAGCTGTGACGTTCGATGCTGGTTCTCCTTGGCCGCTGATTGGCTGAACGAACCCCATGACCTGACGTCTCCACGCACTGCTGTGCACGTCTGTCGGGCGACTTGTAGTCCCGTCCCGCTCAACTAGGCATCCTTATATGCCGCTCTCCTTGTGAGTATACCCCATTACGGGCTGTCTCATTTGTATACCTGATTTGGTTGTTTCGATACTGTCCCATGAGGCGCCTCTCTCTTTCTTTTTGATTTATAGGTACATTCCCTGAGACAGGTGATCCTGAGACAACCACCAGAGAAGAGAATCCCTGGTTTTCTGGTCCAGTTGGATTTGAGGAGACAAATTTGCATAATCCCCATTCCACTGTTTGAGCATGCACAATTGCAGTGGCCTGAGATGAATTCGAGCAAAAGGGACTACGTCCATTGCTGCTACCATTTATCCGATTACCTCCATGCACTGAGCTACAGATGGCCGAGGAATGGAATGAAGAGCTCGGCAAGTACTTAAAAGCTTTAACCTTCTGACCTTCGTCAGAAACATTTTCATTTCTACCGAGTCTATTAATGTTCCCAGGAAGGGAACCCTTGTGAGCGGGGACAGATAACTTTTTTCTGTGTTCACCTTCCACCCGTGAGACCTTAGAAAGGCCAAAACAATATCCGTATGAGCCTTGGCTCTGGGAAAAGACGACGCCTGTATTAGGATGTCGTCCAGATAAGGTGCTACTGCAATGCCCCGCGGTCTTAGTACCGCTAGAAGGGCCCCTAGCACTTTTTGTGAAGATTCTGGGAGCGGTGGCCAACCTGAAGGGAAGGGCCACGAACTGGTAATGCTTGTCCAGAAAAGCGAACCTTAGGAAATGATGGTGATCCTTGTGGATAGGAATATGAAGGTACGCATCCTTTAGATCCACGGTAGTCATATATTGACCTTCCTGGATCATTGGTAAGATTGTCCGAATGGTCTCCATTTTGAATGATGGAACTCTGAGGAATGTGTTTAGAATTTTTAGATCCAGGATTGGCCTGAAAGTTCCTTCCTTTTTGGGAACCGCAAACAGGTTTGAGTAAAAGCCCAGTCCTTGTTCTGTAATTGGAACTGGATATATCACTCCCATCTGGAGTAGATCTTCTACACAGAGTAAGAACGCCTCTTTCTTTGTCTGGTCTGTAGACAGTCGAGAAATGTGGAACCTTCCCCTTGGAGGAGAGTCCTTGAATTCTAGAAGATATCCCTGAGTAACGATCTCTAATGCCCAGGGATCGGGAACATCTCTTGCCCAAGCCTGAGCAAAGAGAGAGAGTCTGCCCCCTACCAGATCCGGTCCCGGATCGGGGGCTACCCCTTCATGCTGTCTTAGTAGCAGCCGCAGGCTTTTTGGCCTGTTTACCCTTGTTCCAGCCCTGCAAAGGTTTCCGGGTTGCCTTGGGCTGTGAAGCGTTACCCTCTTGCTCTGCGGTTGCAGAGGTTGAAGCAGGACCGCTCCTGAAGTTGCAAAAGGAACGAAAATTAGCCTTGTTTTTAGCCTTATAAGGCCTATCTTGCGGGAGGGCATGGCCCTTTCCCCTGGTGATATCCGAAATAATCTCTTTCAACTCGGGCCCGAAAAGGGTCTTTCCCTTGAAAGGAATATTCAGTAATTTTGTTTTGGACGACACGTCGGCCGACCATGATTTGAACCAAAGCGCTCTGCGCGCCATGATGGCAAAACCAGAATTTTTTGCCGCTAACTTAGCTAATTGCAAAGCGGCATCTGTGATAAAAGAATTAGCCAATTTTAGAGCATTAATTCTATCCATGACTTCGTCATATGAAGTCTCCCTCTGGAGCGACTCCTCCAGCGCCTCAAACCAAAAAGCCGCTGCAGTAGTTACAAGAATAATGCAGGCAATAGGTTGGAGAAGGAAACCTTGTTGAACAAATATTTTCTTTAGTAAACCTTCTAATTTTTTATCCATAGGATCTTTGAAAGCACAACTGTCTTCAATTGGTATGGTTGTGCGCTTGGCTAGTGTTGAAACTGCCCCCTCTACCTTAGGGACCGTCTGCCACGCGTCCCGCCTAGGATCAGTTATGGGGAACATTTTCTTAAAGATAGGGGGGGGAACAAAAGGTACATCTGGTCTCTCCCACTCCCTAGGAACAATATCCGCCACCCTCTTAGGGATCGGAAACGCATCAGTGTATACAGGGACTTCTAGATATTTGTCCATTTTACACAACTTCTCTGGGACCACCATAGGGTCACAATCATCCAGAGTTGATAAGACCTCCCTAAGCAGTACGCGGAGGTGTTCCAATTTAAATTTAAATGCTAGTGAATCTGATTCTGCCCGCTGAGAAACTTTTCCTGAGTCAGAAATTTCTCCCTCAGGCATTACATCCCTCGCCCCTACTTCAGAGTGTTGTGAGGGTACATCAGATAAACCTCCCAAAGCTTCCGACTGCTCCTCATCTGTTCTCAAAACAGAGCTATCGCGCTTTTTAGGGAAAACTGGCAGTTTGGATAGAAAGGCCGCAAGGGAATTATCCATGACTGCCGCCAGTTGTTGCAATGTAATAGGTGCCAATGCACTAGAGGTACTAGGTATCGCTTGAGCGGGCGTAACTGGTGATGACACATGGGGAGAGGAAGGCGGACTATCCTCATTACCTTCAGTCAAAGAATCATCTAGGGCTATATTCTTAAGTGACACAATATGATCTTTAAAGTGTATAGACACATTAGTGCACTTGGGACACATTTTGAGTGGGGGTTCCACCATGGCTTCTGAACACATAGAGCAAGGCTTTTCCTTAGTGTCAGACATGTTTAACAGATTAGTATTATACACAAGCAGGCTTGGAAAAACACTTTATCAAGTAAAAAGTACAATTTGCAATAAATGGTACTGTGTCTTTAAGAAATAAAAGCGCACACAATTTTACAAAACGGTGAAAAATGAACCAAATTTTTACAGTATGTGCCTAATGCTTCGATATGATTGCACAGCAAGTTTCAGCCTGATTAACCCTTTAATGCCCAAACCGGAGCCGCCTAAAGCAAACAACCGGTTAATAAACTACAGCACCTTGCCACAGCAGCCTGCTGTGGCCCTACCTTCCCTTAAGGATTGAATTTGAGAAAATCAAGCCTCCTGAAGTCCTCAAGCAGTCTCTGGACCCATGTGAAGCAGCATACAAGGAAATCTGTCAGAATAAACTGCACAACTGAGGCGCAAAATTAGGCCCCTCCCACTCCACTCCGGAGCTGTGGGGCCTTCAGAACCCAATTTAGGTGACTAAAAATAATGCCATGTGGAATAAAACCCCAAATAAACACACCAAAAGTGCTTAAAAAGTGTCAACAAAGAGTATTTTGCTAAATAAAATAATCGATTGCCCTGCAAAAGTGATAACCAGTCTATTGAGCCCTCTTGAATAAGCCTCTAGTTCTATACTAAGTCTCAGAACATGGCTTACCCTTCCCACATGGGGAATCTTGTCAGTCTTCTAGCATTATCTTGTCTTGACTAGAAAAAAGATGACTGAAACATACCTCAAAGCAGTTAAGCCTGCAAACTGTTCCCCCCAACTGAAGTTTTCTGGTACTCCTCAGTCCTGTGTGGGAACAGCAATGGATTTTAGTTACAACATGCTAAAATCATTTTCCTCTCAGCAGAATTCTTCATCACATTTCTGCCAGAGAGTAAATAGCACAAACCGGTACTATTTAAAAATAACAAACTTTTGATTGAAGATATAAAACTACAAATCTAACACGACATTCACTTTACCCTCCCGTGGAGATGCTACTTGTTAGAGCGGCAAAGAGAATGACTGGGGGCGGAGCCAGAGGGGGAGCTATATGGACAGCTCTGCTGTGTGCTCTCTTTGCCACTTCCTGTAGGGAATGAGAATATCCCACAAGTAAGGATGAATCCGTGGACTGGATACACCTTGCAAGAGAAATGTCCACATATTCTGATAAATTGCATGTCAGATTACCCACACCCAAAATAATAGGTCTTCCTGGTGGGTTACTCAAACTTTTGTGGACTTTCGGCAGATGATAATAATAAGCCAGATTTGGTGACATCTTTCTCCTTTTTATTAAGAATCCCTTCTGAAAAACCCCTATCTATCAATTTAATAAATTTAACCATATAGGTTATGGTGGGATTAAACGTAAATTCTCTATAGTAGCAGGTGTCTAGCAAAATCCTATTTGCTTCCATAATATAATCTGACATGTCCTGTAGGACTAACCCCCCCCTTTGTCCGCCTGCCTAATTACCAAATCTTTATTAAGTGCAAGCTTGGAAAGGGCTTTAAATTCAAATTTATTCAGATTATGCTTGATGATATTGTTACTTAATGCCCCAAATTCCTCTAGCACTAAATTTTGAAAAAGTGCAATATTTGGACTGGTGGTAGGTGGATTAAAATTTGATTTGGAGGCTAAATTGGAATGTATATAATCATCAAATAATGAGTCACAGATATCCTCAGGCTCACAATACACTATATCCCTCACTGGTCTCTCCGGCATAGTATCTGTAATAATCGGGATTTGATTTGTTGACTTCAATTTTTTGTCACAAAAATATCTTTGTAGATTTAACTTTCTGACAAACCTATTGAGGTCGACAAACAGTTCAAAAAGATTATGTTTATTAGAAGGACAAAACGAAAGTCCTCTACTAAGTACGCAAATTTCTTCATTTGTTAAAGTGTAACTAGACAGATTAAATATACCTTCCCTCATTTTCGTGAGTTTTTTCTTTTTGGTTGATTTGGCTCTGCCTCTGCAGCCACGTTTGCGTAGCTTCTCTTTTTTGGGGTGGACAGAGGAATAAATTCTTCCCGTAGGGGGGCTCTGTCCAATTGTTTCAAATGCATCGGCATCCGTTTCTGATTCGTCTGATAATGATTCTGCTGTTTGTGCATCTGAAAAACCTGTGGGTTTACAGATTTTAAATTAGTCCCACTATTGTCAAACCTACGGTTATCAAATTGGTAGGACCTATTGACTGGTCTAAACCTTTCAGTATCACTAAAGTTCTCAGTATGGTTCCTAGAGTCATAATCTCTGTAATTGTGTCGAAAACTGGGGGAATCAGTTCTTCTCTTATATCCCTTATTCTCAAAGTTCCCAGAGTAACCCTCTAACTCTTTCCTCCTAGGAGTACATACCTCCCTAGAGGTACCTGCTGATTGATACCCTGTTCTCCAATCATTTTCAATATTATAATTGAAACCCCCTTTGTAAATACTATTATTCTTTTTATCTTTGGGTTTTTTGTAATGTACATTCACCCATTTTGGAGAATCAATAACACTAGAATCCTTCTGACTCTTCTGTAGGGAAATCACTTCTGAGGTTGAAGTCACCATTTCACCATTAGTATCATTATTGTGGGTTTTGTAAATACACCCATCAAGATGGTCTTTCTCATCTCTCACCAGTTTTTTAATGTTAATTTTGATTAATTTCTTCTGGAAAGAATCAGATTTATCAGTGACCTCTTTAATTTTATCGGTGTACTCCGGATGTTGTTCATATTTAACCAATAGTGACTGCAATTTCTCGATTTCAGTCTCTATATTGGCTAAAAGAGTACCTCTAAATTCTATAAGTAAATCTATCAATTTGAGAGAACAATTCGTAAGTTCATCTTGCCATTTGATAGTTAGATCCTTATCATGTGTGAAAGAACATACTTTGGATAATCTCAAACCTCTCGGTATATGGCCTTTGAGTTTGTACTTCTTCAAAGTGTCAATGTCCCACCAGTGCCTATGCTCACATTTTAAAGCATCTTCTAATTTGTGTAAAAGTTGTGTAAATGAAAGTTCCTCATCTTCCCTAGATAATTCTTCAAGTGGAGTGTCTAAATTACTAAGTGAGTGACGAAAATTAATCCTCTGTTCTTTGCTCTGCATAATGTCATGTATTAGTGATCTAAATTGATTGTGGCACTTCTCAAGTGCTGAATATCTAGTAAGTAGGAACCGTTATTTGGGGTTCTGGCTGCATAATCTATGGAAACACATGTGAACTGTAAAACTGAGGCAGTAATCTATGGAATCACATGAACTGTTACACTGAGGAAGTAATCTATGGAATCACATGAACTGTAACACTGAGGCAGTAATCTATGGAAAAACACACAAACTGTAACACTGAGGCAGTAATCTATGAAATCACATGTGAACTGAAACACTGAGGCAGTAATCTATGGAATCACATGTGAACTGCAACACTGAGGCAGTAATCTATGGAATCACATGAACTGTAACACTGAGGCAGTAATCTATGGAATCACATGTGAACTGTAACACTGAGGCATACATCTATGGAATCATATGTGAACTGTAACACTGAGGCAGTAATCTATGGAATCACATGAACTGAAACACTGAGGCAGTAATCTATGAAATCACATGTGAACTGTAACACTGAGGCAGTAATCTATGGAATCACATGTGAACTGTAACACTGAGGCAGTAATCTATGGAATCACATGTGAACTGTAACACTGAGGCAGTAATCTATGGAATCACATGTGAACTGTAACACTGAGGCAGTAATCTATAGAATCACATGAACTGTAACACTGAGGCTGTAATCTATGGAATCACATGTGAACTGTAACACTGAGGCAGTAATCTATGGAATCACATGTAAACTGTAACACTGAGGCAGTAATCTATGGAATCACATGAACTGTAACACTGAGGCAGTAATCTATGGAATCACATGAACTGTAACACTGAGGCAGTAATCTATGGAATCACATGTGAACTGTAACACTGAGGCAGTAATCTATGGAATCGTATGTGAACTGTAACACTGAGGCAGTAATCTATGGAATCGCATGTGAACTGTAACACTGAGGCAGTAATCTATGGAATCGCATGTGAACTGTAACACTGAGGCAGTAATCTATGGAATCACATGTGAACTGTAACACTGAGGCAGTAATCTATGGAATCACATGTGGACTGTAACACTGAGGCAGTAATCTATGGAATCACATGAACTTTAACACTGAGGCAGTAATCTATGGAATCAAATGAACTGTAACACTGAGGCAGTAATCTATGGAATCACATGAACTGTAACACTGAGGCAGTAATCTATGGAATCGCATGTGAAATGTAACACTGAGGCAGTAATCTATGGAATCGCATGTGAACTGTAACACTGAGGCAGTAATCTATGGAATCGCATGTGAACTGTAACACTGAGGCAGTAATCTATGGAATCACATGTGAACTGTAACACTGAGGCAGTAATCTATGGAATCACATGTGGACTGTAACACTGAGGCAGTAATCTATGGAATCACATGAACTTTAACACTGAGGCAGTAATCTATGGAATCACATGAACTGTAACACTGAGGCAGTAATCTATGGAATCACATGTGAACTGCAACACTGAGGCAGTAATCTATGGAATCACATGAACTGTAACACTGAGGCAGTAATCTATGGAATCACATGTGAACTGTAACACTGAGGCATACATCTATGGAATCATATGTGAACTGTAACACTGAGGCAGTAATCTATGGAATCACATGAACTGAAACACTGAGGCAGTAATCTATGAAATCACATGTGAACTGTAACACTGAGGCAGTAATCTATGGAATCACATGTGAACTGTAACACTGAGGCAGTAATCTATGGAATCACATGTGAACTGTAACACTGAGGCAGTAATCTATGGAATCACATGTGAACTGTAACACTGAGGCAGTAATCTATAGAATCACATGAACTGTAACACTGAGGCTGTAATCTATGGAATCACATGTGAACTGTAACACTGAGGCAGTAATCTATGGAATCACATGTAAACTGTAACACTGAGGCAGTAATCTATGGAATCACATGAACTGTAACACTGAGGCAGTAATCTATGGAATCACATGAACTGTAACACTGAGGCAGTAATCTATGGAATCACATGTGAACTGTAACACTGAGGCAGTAATCTATGGAATCGTATGTGAACTGTAACACTGAGGCAGTAATCTATGGAATCGCATGTGAACTGTAACACTGAGGCAGTAATCTATGGAATCGCATGTGAACTGTAACACTGAGGCAGTAATCTATGGAATCACATGTGAACTGTAACACTGAGGCAGTAATCTATGGAATCACATGTGGACTGTAACACTGAGGCAGTAATCTATGGAATCACATGAACTTTAACACTGAGGCAGTAATCTATGGAATCAAATGAACTGTAACACTGAGGCAGTAATCTATGGAATCACATGAACTGTAACACTGAGGCAGTAATCTATGGAATCGCATGTGAAATGTAACACTGAGGCAGTAATCTATGGAATCGCATGTGAACTGTAACACTGAGGCAGTAATCTATGGAATCGCATGTGAACTGTAACACTGAGGCAGTAATCTATGGAATCGCATGTGAACTGTAACACTGAGGCAGTAATCTATGGAATCACATGTGAACTGTAACACTGAGGCAGTAATCTATGGAATCACATGAACTTTAACACTGAGGCAGTAATCTATGGAATCACATGAACTGTAACACTGAGGCAGTAATCTATGGAATCACATGAACTGTAACAATGAGGCAGTAATCTATGGAATCACATGTGAACTGTAACACTGAGGCAGTAATCTATGGAATCACATGTGAACTGTAACACTGAGGCAGTAATCTATGGAATCACATGAACTGTAACACTGAGGCAGTAATCTATGGAATCACATGAACTGTAACACTGAGGCAGTAATCTGTGGAATCACATGAACTGTAACACTGAGGCAGTAATCTATGGAATCACATGAACTGTAACACTGAGGCAGTAATCTATGGAATCACATGAACTGTAACACCGAGGCAGTAATCTATGGAATCACATGAACTGTAACACTGAGGCAGTAATCTATAGAATCACATGTGAACTGTAACACTGAGGCAGTAATCTATGGAATCACATGTGAACTGTAACACTGAGGCAGTAATCTATGGAATCACATGAACTGTAACACTGAGGCAGTAATCTATAGAATCACATGTGAACTGTAACACTGAGGCAGTAATCTATGGAATCACATGTGAACTGTAACACTGAGGCAGTAATCTATGGAATCACATGAACTGTAACACTGAGGCAGTAAAATCTATGGAATCACATGTGAACTGTAACACTGAGGCAGTAATCTATGGAATCACATGAACTGTAACACCGAGGCAGTAATCTATGGAATCACATGAACTGTAACACTGAGGCAGTAATCTATGGAATCACATGTGAACTGTAACACTGAGGCAGTAATCTATGAAATCACATGCGAACTGTAACACTGAGGCAGTAATCTATGGAATCACATGTGAACTGTAACACTGAGGTAGTAATCTATGGAATCACATGAACTGTAAAACTGAGGCAGTAATCTATGAAATCACATGAACTGTAACACTGAGGCAGTAATCTATGGAATCACATGTGAACTGTAACACTGAGGCAGTAATCTATGAAATCACATGTGAACTGTAACACTGAGGCAGTAATCTATGGAATCACATGTGAACTGTAACACTGAGGCTGTAATCTATGAAATCACATGTGAACTGTAACACTGAGGCAGTAATCTATGGAATCACATGCAGTTGCAATCATTTTTATATTGGCATGACCTCAAGAAAGCGGAGGGTAAGAATGCTAGAACACCTGAGTAATAGTAGGAATGCTAAGAAAAAAGATCTAAAAGATAAGAAAAATCTCACGACTGTAGCTTCTCATTTTCTGAAATATAATCAATCTAGAACATCAGAATTTCGCTGTTTTGGAATTCTAACAGTGAGATTTGGAATTAGGGGAGAAAATATTGAATAATCCCTACTGAGAGAGGAAATCCACTGGATATACCTCTTGAATTCAGTACAACCGTATGGACTCAATGAAAATAATAATTTCTTCTCATACTTGTAACCAGATATAGAACATTAAATGATAAAGCTGTTCTATTAATTCTGAATATAGAAGAACATAATCACTTTTATATATTTGGCACAATACACGGTCATCAATACATTTTGAAATGTTAGTTCTTGAATTTTTATTTTCACACAATTTTAGCAAAAGGGTGCTATTTATTTAGGCTCACGTATGTAATGATATTATAACTTAAAGGCACACTCAACTAAAATAAAAAGTATGCATGAATCAAATAAACATTGTGAAACAATACCCTTTTAAATGAAGTCTTATTTTTAAAAAGTTACCGTTTTACCACAAACTGTTTTTCTTATTTTAACATTTTCCATAACCACTCCGTGGGTATCATTTCAAGGTGTCCAATCCTGTCAACCCAGGTTGGAATATGGCGACGCTTAGCCGCAATGCACATGCGCAAGCTTGAGCAACATCATTGAAGACGTCACTCACAGGATGTCTCTGTTGAATGCAGGTTATATTGGCTTCAGATAAAGTCTCACCGGACGGACTGTGCATGGGCAAGACGAAGAGCTATTATTTTAATGATATGCAACAAAACGGCTGCCGATTTGCGGAAGAAATGAACGATTGCACAGCCCATATTAATGGGTTGTCTTTCATGATGTCAGGATTAAAACTATAAAAACGTTTTTTAATATGTTACACGGATCGTTCAACATTGAAAGTAAGTGCATTTTATTAGTTTTATATTAAGAATTAGCTATATATAACCGTTGTACACACCAATTTTTTTTTCAGTTATCCTTTTAATAATTCATAAATTTACACATGACCAATACTGTTATTTCTTTATTTTAATAACCATACTGTACAACAATATATAATCACAATTATAACTCAATAGTAGTGCTAGATATCCTAAATAAACATCTAGGAATTCTGAGCTCTGACCCGATTTTGGATAAGATCATTGGAAAGAAAATACAAGTAGGATATAGAAGAACAAAGAATTTAAAAGATATGTTAAGCCCCAGTAGCTTTGAAAAAAGGAGAAAAAACCACAATCCCCTAATATCTGGTAACTTTAAATGCAGAAATTGCTCAATATGTAAACTTATGTTACCTTGAAATCAATAACTGATAGGTTTGGGAAAGTTCACAAAATTTAATCACATGTGAACTGTAACACTGAGGCAGTAATCTATGGAATCACATGCACTGTAACACTGAGGCAGTAATCTATGGAATCACATGTGAACTGTAACACTGAGGCAGTAATCTATGGAATCAAATGTGAACTGTAACACTGAGGCAGTAATCTATGGAATCACATGAACTGTAACACTGAGGCAGTAATCTATGGAAAAACACACGAACTGTAACACCGAGGCAGTAATCTATGGAATCACACAAACTGTAACACTGAGGCAGTAATCTATGGAATCACATGAACTGAAACACTGAGGCAGTAATCTATGGAATCACATGTTAACTGTAACACTGAGGCAGTAATCTATGGAATCACATGTGAACTGTAACACTGAGGCAGTAATCTATGGAATCACATGTGAACTGTAACACTGAGGCAGTAATCTATGGAATCACATGTGAACTGTAACACTGAGGCAGTAATCTATGGAATCACATGAACTGTAACACTGAGGCAGTAATCTATGGAATCACATGTGAACTGTAACACTGAGGCAGTAATCTATGGAATCACATGTGAACTGTAACACTGAGGCAGTAATCTATGGAATCACATGAACTGTAACACTGAGGCAGTAATCTATGGAATCACATGAACTGTAACACTGAGGCAGTAATCTATGGAATCACATGAACTGTAACACTGAGGCAGTAATCTATGGAATCACATGAACTGTAACACTGAGGCATTAATCTATGGAATCACATGAACTGTAACACTGAGGCAGTAATCTATAGAATCACATGTGAACTGTAACACTGAGGCAGTAATCTATGGAATCACATGAACTGTAACACTGAGGCAGTAATCTATAGAATCACATGTGAACTGTAACACTGAGGCAGTAATCTATGGAATCACATGTGAACTGTAACACTGAGGCAGTAATCTATGGAATCACATGAACTGTAACACTGAGGCAGTAATCTATGGAATCACATGAACTGTAACACTGAGGCATTAGGGGAGAAAATATTGGAATTAGGGGAGAAAATATTGAATAATCCCTACTGAGAGAGGAAATCCACTGGATATACCTCTTGAATTCAGTACAACCGTATGGACTCAATGAAAATAATAATTTCTTCTCATAATTGTAACCAGATATAGAACATTAAATGATAAATCTGTTTTATTAATTCTGAATATAGAAGAACATAATCACTTTTATATATTTGGCACAATACACGGTCATCAATACATTTTGAAATGTTAGTTCTTGAATTTTTATTTTCACACAATTTTAGCAAAAGAGTGCTATTTATTTAGGCTCACGTATGTAATGATATTATAACTTAAAGGCACACTCAACTAAAATAAAAAGTATGCATGAATCAAATAAACATTGTGAAACAATACCCTTTTAAATGAAGTCTTATTTTTAAAAAGTTACCGTTTTACCACAAACTGTTTTTCTTATTTTAACATTTTCCATAACCACTCCGTGGGTATCATTTCAAGGTGTCCAATCCTGTCAACCCAGGTTGGAATATGGCGACGCTTAGCCGCAATGCACATGCGCAAGCTTGAAGACGTCACTCACAGGATGTCTCTGTTGAATGCAGGTTATATTGGCTTCAGATAAAGTCTCACCGGATGGACTGTGCATGGGCAAGACGAAGAGCTATTATTTTAATGATATGCAACAAAACGGCCGCCGATTTGCGGAAGAAATGAACGATTGCACAGCCCATATTAATGGGTTGTCTTTCATGATGTCAGGATTAAAACTATAAAAACGTTTTTTAATATGTTACACGGATCGTTCAACATTGAAAGTAAGTGCATTTTATTAGTTTTATATTAAGAATTAGCTATATATAACCGTTGTACACACCAATTTTTTTTTTCAGTAATCCTTTTAATAATTCATAAATTTACACATGACCAATACTGTTATTTCTTTATTTTAATAACCATACTGTACAACAATAGATAATCACAATTATAACTCAATAGTAGTGCTAGATATCCTAAATAAACATCTAGGAATTCTGAGATCTGACCCGATTTTGGATAAGATCATTGGAAAGAAAATACAAGTAGGATATAGAAGAACAAAGAATTTAAAAGATATGTTAAGCCCCAGTAGCTTTGAAAAAAGGAGAAAAAAACCACAATCCCCTAATATCTGGTAACTTTAAATGCAGAAATTGCTCAATATGTAAACTTATGTTACCTTGAAATCAATAACTGATAGGTTTGGGAAAGTTCACAAAATTTAATCACATGTGAACTGTAACACTGAGGCAGTAATCTATGGAATCACATGCACTGTAACACTGAGGCAGTTATCTATGGAATCACATGTGAACTGTAACACTGAGGCAGTAATCTATGGAATCAAATGTGAACTGTAACACTGAGGCAGTAATCTATGGAATCACATGAACTGTAACACTGAGGCAGTAATCTATGGAAAAACACACGAACTGTAACACTGAGGCAGTAATCTATGGAATCACACAAACTGTAACACTGAGGCAGTAATCTATGGAATCACATGAACTGAAACACTGAGGCAGTAATCTATGGAATCACATGTTAACTGTAACACTGAGGCAGTAATCTATGGAATCACATGTGAACTGTAACACTGAGGCAGTAATCTATGGAATCACATGTGAACCGTAACACTGAGGCAGTAATCTATGGAATCACATGAACTGTAACACTGAGGCAGTAATCTATGGAATCACATGTGAACTGTAACACTGAGGCAGTAATCTATGGAATCACATGTGAACTGTAACACTGAGGCAGTAATCTATGGAATCACATGAACTGTAACACTGAGGCAGTAATCTATGGAATCACATGAACTGTAACACTGAGGCAGTAATCTATGGAATCACATGAACTGTAACACTGAGGCAGTAATCTATGGAATCACATGAACTGTAACACTGAGGCAGTAATCTATGGAATCACATGTGAACTGTAACACTGAGGCAGTAATCTATGGAATCGCATGTGAACTGTAACACTGAGGCAGTAATCTATGGAATCGCATGTGAACTGTAACACTGAGGCAGTAATCTATGGAATCGCATGTGAACTGTAACACTGAGGCAGTAATCTATGGAATCACATGTGAACTGTAACACTGAGGCAGTAATCTATGGAATCACATGTGGACTGTAACACTGAGGCAGTAATCTATGGAATCACATGTGGACTGTAAGACTGAGGCAGTAATCTATGGAATCACATGAACTGTAACACTGAGGCAGTAATCTATGGAATCACATGAACTGTAACACTGAGGCAGTAAACTATGGAATCACATGAACTGTAACACTGAGGCATTAATCTATGGAATCACATGAACTGTAACACTGAGGCAGTAATCTATAGAATCACATGTGAACTGTAACACTGAGGCAGTAATCTATGGAATCACATGTGAACTGTAACACTGAGGCAGTAATCTATGGAATCACATGAACTGTAACACTGAGGCAGTAATCTATAGAATCACATGTGAACTGTAACACTGAGGCAGTAATCTATGGAATCACATGTGAACTGTAACACTGAGGCAGTAATCTATGGAATCACATGAACTGTAACACTGAGGCAGTAATCTATGGAATCACATGAACTGTAACACTGAGGCAGTAATCTATGGAATCACATGAACTGTAACACCGAGGCAGTAATCTATGTAATCACATGAACTGTAACACTGAGGCAGTAATCTATGGAACCACATGTGAACTGTAACACTGAGGCAGTAATCTATGAAATCACATGTGAACTGTAACACTGAAGCAGTAATCTATGGAATCACATGTGAACTGTAACACTGAGGTAGTAATCTATGGAATCACATGAACTGTAACACTGAGGCAGTAATCTATGAAATCACATGAACTGTAACACTGAGGCGGTAATTTATGGAATCACATGTGAACTGTAACACTGAGGCAGTAATCTATGAAATCACATGTGAACTGTAACACTGAGGCAGTAATCTATGGAATCACATGTGAACTGTAACACTGAGGCAGTAATCTATGAAATCACATGTGAACTGTAACACTGAGGCAGTAATCTATGGAATCACATGCAGTTGCAATCATTTTTATATTGGCATGACCTCAAGAAAGCGGAGGGTAAGAATGCTAGAACACCTGAGTAATAGTAGGAATGCTAAGAAAAAAGATCTAAAAGATAAGAAAAATCTCACGACTGTAGCTTCTCATTTTCTGAAATATAATCAATCTAGAACATCAGAATTTCACTGTTTTGGAATTCTAACAGTGAGATTTGGAATTAGGGGAGAAAATATTGAATAATCCCTACTGAGAGAGGAAATCCACTGGATATACCTCTTGAATTCAGTACAACCGTATGGACTCAATGAAAATAATAATTTCTTCTCATAATTGTAACCAGATATAGAACATTAAATGATAAATCTGTTCTATTAATTCTGAATATAGAAGAACATAATCACTTTTATATATTTGGCACAATACACGGTCATCAATACATTTTGCAATGTTAGTTCTTGAATTTTTATTTTCACACAATTTTAGCAAAAGAGTGCTATTTATTTAGGCTCACGTATGTAATGATATTATAACTTAAAGGCACACTCAACTAAAATAAAAAGTATGCATGAATCAAATAAACATTGTGAAACAATACCCTTTTAAATGAAGTCTTATTTTTAAAAAGTTACCGTTTTACCACAAACTGTTTTTCTTATTTTAACATTTTCCATAACCACTCCGTGGGTATCATTTCAAGGTGTCCAATCCTGTCAACCCAGGTTGGAATATGGCGACGCTTAGCCGCAATGCACATGCGCAAGCTTGAGCAACATCATTGAAGATGTCACTCACAGGATGTCTCTGTTGAATGCAGGTTATATTGGCTTCAGATAAAGTCTCACCGGACGGACTGTGCATGGGCAAGACGAAGAGCTATTATTTTAATGATATGCAACAAAACGGCCGCCGATTTGCGGAAGAAATGAACGATTGCACAGCCCATATTAATGGGTTGTCTTTCATGATGTCAGGATTAAAACTATAAAAACGTTTTTTAATATGTTACACGGATCGTTCAACATTGAGAGTAAGTGCATTTTATTAGTTTTATATTGAGAATTAGCTATATATAACCGTTGTACACACCAATTTTTTTTTTCAGTAATCCTTTTAATAATTCATAAATTTACACATGACCAATACTGTTATTTCTTTATTTTAATAACCAAACTGTCACAACAATAGATAATCACAATTATAACTCAATAGTAGTGCTAGATATCCTAAATAAACATCTAGGAATTCTGAGATCTGACCCGATTTTGGATAAGATCATTGGAAAGAAAATACAAGTAGGATATAGAATAACAAAGAATTTAAAAGATATGTTGAGCCCCAGTAGCTTTGAAAAAATTAGAAAAAAACATAATCCCCTAATATCTGGTAACTTTAAATGCAGAAATTGCTCAATATGTAAATTTATGTTACCTTGAAATCAATAACTGATAGGTTTGGGAAAGTTCACAAAATTTAATCACATGTGAACTGTAACACTGAGGCAGTAATCTATGGAATCACATGCACTGTAACACTGAGGCAGTAATCTATGAAATCACATGTGAACTGTAACACTGAGGCAGTAATCTATGGAATCAAATGTGAACTGTAACACTGAGGCAGTAATCTATGGAATCACATGAACTGTAACACTGAGGCAGTAATCTATGGAAAAACACACGAACTGTAACACTGAGGCAGTAATCTATGGAATCAAACAAACTGTAACACTGAGGCAGTAATCTATGGAATCACATGTGAACTGCAACACTGAGGCAGTAATCTATGGAATCACATGAACTGTAACACTTAGGCAGTAATCTATGGAATCACATGTGAATTGTAACACTGAAGCATACATCTATGGAATCATATGTGAACTATAACACTGAGGCAGTAATCTATGGAATCACATGTGAACTGTAACACTGAGGCAGTAATCTATGGAATCACATGTGAACTGTAACACTGAGGCAGTAATCTATGGAATCACATGTGAACTGTAACACTGAGGCAGTAATCTATGGAATCACATGAACTGTAACACTGAGGCAGTAATATATGGAATTACATGAACTGTAACACTGAGGCAGTAATCTATGGAATCACATGTGACCTGTAACACTGAGGCAGTAATTTATGGAATCACATGAACTGTAACACTGAGGCAGTAATCTATGGAATCACATGAACTGTAACACTGAGGTAGTAATCTATAGAATCACATGTGAACTGTAACACTGAGGTAGTAATCTATGGAATCACATGTGAACTGTAACACTGAGGCAGTAATCTATGGAATCACATGAACTGTAACACTGAGGCAGTAATCTATGGAATCACATGTGAACTGTAACACTGAGGCAGTAATCTATGGAATCACATATGAACTGTAACACTGAGGCAGTAATCTATGGAATCACATGAACTGTAACACCGAGGCAATAATCTATGGAATCACATGTGAACTGTAACACTGAGGCAGTAATCTATGGAATCACATGTGAACTGTAACACTGAGGCAGTAATCTATGAAATCACATGTGAACTGTAACTCTGAGGCAGTAATCTATGGAATCACATGCACTGTAACACTGAGGTAGTAATCTATGGAATCACATTTGAGCTGTAACACTGAGGCAGTAATCTATGGAATCACATGAACTGTAACACTGAGGCAGTAATCTATGGAATCACATGAACTGTAACACTGAGGCAGTAATCTATGAAATCACATGAACTGTAACACTGAGGCAGTAATCTATGGAATCACATGTGAACTGTAACACTGAGGCAGTAATCTATGGAATCACATGAACTGTAACACTGAGGCAGTAATCTATGAAATCACATGTGAACTGTAACACTGAGGCAGTATTCTATGAAATCACATGTGAACTGTAACACTGAGGCAGTAATCTATGGAATCACATGCAGTTGCAATCATTTTTATATTGGCATGACCTCAAGAAAGCGGAGGGTAAGAATGCTAGAACACCTGAGTAATAGTAGGAATGCTAAGAAAAAAGATCTAAAAGATAAGAAAAATCTCACGACTGTAGCTTCTCATTTTCTGAAATATAATCAAGCTAGAACATCAGAATTTCGCTGTTTTGGAATTCTAACAGTGAGACTTGGAATTAGGGGAGAAAATATTGAATAATCCCTACTGAGAGAGGAAATCCACTGGATATACCTCTTGAATTCAGTACAACCGTATGGACTCAATAAAAATAATAATGTCTTCTCATACTTGTAACCAGATATAGAACATTAAATGATAAATCTGTTCTATTAATTCTGAATATAGAAGAACATAATCACTTTTATATATTTGGCACAATACACGGTCATCAATACATTTTGCAATGTTAGTTCTTGAATTTTTATTTTCACACAATTTTAGCAAAAGGGTGCTATTTATTTAGGCTCACGTATGTAATGATATTATAACTTAAAGGCACACTCAACTAAAATAAAAAGTATGCATGAATCAAATAAACATTGTGAAACAATACCCTTTTAAATGAAGTCTTATTTTTAAAAAGTTACCGTTTTACCACAAACTGTTTTTCTTATTTTAACATTTTCCATAACTACTCCGTGGGTATCATTTCGAGGTGTCCAATCCTGTCAACCCAGGTTGGAATATGGCAGGTTATATTGGCTTCAGATAAAGGGGCCTATCTATTAAGCTCCGAATGGAGTTTGATGCCCCGTATTTCTGGCAGTTATGAAGCAGCAGTCACAAAGGCCGGTGCTCCATAACCTGTCCGCCTGCTCTGAGCCGGAAATCAACCTGATCGAGTACGATCGGGTTGATTGACACCTCCCTGCTGGCGGCCCATTGGCCGCGAGTCTGCAGGGGGCGGCGTTGCACCAGCAGCTCTTGTGAGCTGCTGGGGCAATGCTGAATACGGAGAGCGTATTGCTCTCCGTATTCAGCGAGGTCTGGCGGACCTGATCGCACTGTCGGATCAGGTTCGCCAGACTTTGTTAAATAGGGGCCAAAGTCTCACCGGATGGACTGTGCATGAGCAAGACGAAGAGCTATTATTTTAATGATATGCAACAAAACGGCCGCCGATTGGCGGAAGAAATGAACGATTGCACAGCCCATATTAATGGGTTGTCTTTCATGATGTCAGGATTAAAACTATAAAAATGTTTTTTAATATGTTACACGGATCGTTCAACATTGAAAGTAAGTGCATTTTATTAGTTTTATATTGAGAATTAGCTATATATAACCGTTGTACACACCAATTTTTTTTTACAGTAATCCTTTTAATGATTCATAAATTTACACATGCCCAATACTGTTATTTCTTTAATTTAATAACCATACTGTCACAACAATAGATAATCACAATTATAACTCAATAGGTCACTTTAGGCTCATAACACATTCATTATATCAAACATACTTATTAAATCACTTATCTCTCCAAGCAATTTTGTTTTTCACACATTTTAGCATATTTGAGACACATCTGTCACATATTGTCACTAATATTATTTATTTTATATTACATCCATTTTTATTATTTTCGGTATCCATCGTTTATATTCAGAATTTATAAGATAATATCCATACTCTTATATAATATCATGAGAACAATCCAATAATCATCATAAACATTTATACATTCTTTATTTTTACTTCTCATGATTTTATTACAAGGACAGAGACTCCTAATTTGCTATAACTTTTCCTTTACTACTCACAGACACCTAGATTACAAGTTTTGCGCTATAGAGGGTGCGAGACGAACGCAACAAAAGTTGGATTATTTCACCCTCCATAGCCCTGCCATTAAAAGTTTCTAAAAAGCCGCCTTGTGCGTGCAATATGGTGGCGATGAGCTCCATACCGCACAAAATCCAAGGGCTGCTTTGACTTGCTTGTGCACGCTTTCCCCATAGACATCAATAACTAACTAATAACTAACACCTGAAGCGCGGAATGGAGATCGCCGTAACGCAACCCTATTGAAGAAAAAAAAGTTAAGTTTAAACCTAACACCCTGACATAAACTTAAAACAACAATTGTCCACTTAGACACAAAAATAGTAACTGCTCGTCTGTAGGTGGGTACTCAAATATGTCAATCACTCCACCAAATAAATGTTAGTATAGAGATAGCAACTAAGTTCAAATTGGGTTCTGCAAGTATACACTGTATATAAAGTTATTGTGTAACAGCTACTTGTGGGCTGGTGTTCATATAGAGAGGTATATTGCTGTGAAGTTACTTCTTGTAAACATGGTATCCATAAACATAGACAACCTGTCCAGCTTGCACTCTCCCCAGCAACTCCGGAACCCCACAATCAAAAAGCCGTTACCGTATTTAATTATGCTCAGGAGACGGTTCTCTCACCACTCTGCAGCTGTTTGCTCCCGGACTACAGTCCGTCCACCAGACGCGGTTGAGCATTCTCTCTGCTCCTCGTGGTGCCGATGACGTCACTGAACCAGTGAGTGCTCCTCCTGCTTAGATCAATCCCTACGAGGGAAAGGAAGGGGTTTTCACGGAGCTCACCTCCTGTAATTCAGCTGTCTCGTTCCCGGAGCAGTGTATACTTGCTAATCCAATACGCAACAGGTATTCCTTTGGTAAACAACTTTGTGTTTCGGTAATAGTGCTATGAGTCCAGACGGCACTGCAGGTAATTTACTGGCTGTCTGGCAAAATTCAATAAGCATAAAAAAGAAAAAGGGTGCCAGTAAATGTAAACTTTATTTGACTCTTAAAACATGGAGGGACAAAACCCCTTACAACAAACGGGAGACTAACATGTTTCGGCCGAGGCCGTATGCATAGTTCTTAAAATTGTTCATACACACTAAGTTTAAAAAGCCCTCACTGGGCCCTGATTGGTGGGAAAATATTCCCTGAGGTTTAAATTTAAAGGTACAGGGGAAAAACATAATACAGTTACATTGGAGTCTAACATATGTTCCAATAGGTAAAGTTAGAACCTAGACCTTTATTATCATTATGATGGAATTATGGACACTAGTTATAATTCCCTAAATTCAAATCATCTGTCATTTAATTTAAATTTTAGCCCATAATTAGAGTAATGTATTTTAATAGTGGAAACATCCCAAATATTCTAAGAAAATAAATCATTGTGTCAAATAAATCAAGTGTAAATTCAAAACAGTAAGTATCATATACACACGTATGTATATAGTTCTCCCAAACCACATACATACTATGGCCTCTAGTTATCAACGCGTCTACTTTACCTGCCTTCGCCGGTCCAATACGCCCGCCTAAGCTCGCCTACCATCGCCGCCGTGGACCTGAATACGCTCGCCAAAGTTATCAATAAATCTGTCAAAAAGCCGCGCACCAAGTACGGGGCAATGAGCAGCGGACTGTGATAGTTATCACTCTTTCGATCTCGCTGCTCTTCGGCTTTTTGACAACTTTATTGACAAGCTGTCACTAAGCACCCACACTAACTACACTGTTCTACCACCTATACCGGCGCCCCCGGAGCCCCCCGCAACTAAATAAAGTTATTAACCCCTAAACTGCTGCTCCTACACCCCGCCACAACTCTTATAAATGTATTAACCCCTAAACAGCCGCTCCCGGACACCGCCGCCACCTACATTATACCTAGAAACCCCTATCCTGCCCCCCCTATACCGCCGCCACCTATAATAAAGTTATTAACCCCTATCCTGCCGATCCCAGACCTCGCCGCAACGAAATAAATAGTTTAACCCCTAAACCGCCGCTCCCGGACCCCGCCGCCACCTATATTAAACTTATTAACCCCTAATCTGCCCCCCCTACACCGTCGCCACCTATAATAAATTTATTAACCCCTATCCTGCCCCCCCTACACCGCCGCCACTGTAATAAAATTATTAACCCCTAAACCTAAGTCTAACACTAACCCTAACACCCCCCTAACTTAAATATTAATTAAATAAATCTAAATAATATTTCTCTTATTAACTAAATTAATCCTATTTAAAACTAAATACTTACCTTTAAAATAAACCCTTATATAGCTACAATATAAATAATAATTATATTGTAGCTATCTTAGGATTTATTTTTATTTTACAGGCAACTTTCAATTTATTTTAACTAGGTACAATAGCTATTAAATAGTTAACTATTTAATAGCTACCTAGTTAAAATAAAGAGAAATTTACCTGTAAAATAAAAACTAACCTAAGTTACTATTACACCTAACACTACACTATACTTTAATAAATTATTCCTATTTAAAACTAAATACTTAACTGTAAAATAAACCCTAAGATAGCTACAATGTAATTAATAATTACATTGTAGCTATTTTAGGATTTATATTTATTTTACAGGTAACTCAGTCCGACACAGATCGATTCTTACGTCACTACAGATGTTCCGCACACAAGTTCAGCACAATCTGACTACTTTTGCTAGTTATCAAAAAACTAGCAGGTACGTTCAGCACTTTTACGGCCCAGCGTACCTGGTTTTCATTCCGCTGCCCTGGAGGCGGCGGATCCCATAGGAATCAATGGGAGTCTGACCATAGCGAAAGTTCATGTTCACTGCTGCCAGACATCCCATTGATTCCTATGGGAGATGTCTACACCTAACACCCTAACATGTACCCCAAGTCTAAACACCCCTAATCTGTCCCCCCTACGCCACCGCAACTAAATAAATGTATTACCCCATAAACCGCCGCTCCTGGAGCCCACCGAAAGCTATAATAAATATGTTAACCACTAAACCGCCGCTCCCGGTCCCCGCTGCAACTATAATATATGTATTAACCCCTAAACTGCTGCTCCCGGACCCCACCGCCACCTACATTATACCTATTAACCCCTATCCTGCCCCCCCTACACCGCCGCCACTATAATAAATTTATTAACCCCTATCCTGCCGCCCCTACATCATCGTCACCTATAATAAAGTTATTAACCCCTATCCTGCCGATCCCGGGCCCCGCCGCAACTAAATAAATTGTTTAACCCCTAAACTGCCACTCCCGGACCCCGCCGCCACCTATATTAAACTTATTAACCCCTAATCTGCCCCCCTACACCGTTGCCACCTATAATAAATTTATTAACCCCTATCCTGCCCCCCCTACACCGCCGCCACTGTAATAAAATTATTAACCCCTAAACCTAAGTCTAACACTAACCCTAACACCCCCTAACTTAAATATTAATTAAATAAATCTAAATAATATTTCTCTTATTAACTAAATTAATCCTATTTAAAACTAAATACTTACCTTTAAAATAAACCCTAATATAGCTACAATATAAATAATAATTATATTGTAGCTATCTTAGGATTTATTTTTATTTTACAGGCAACTTTCAATTTATTTTAACTAGGTACAATAGCTATTAAATAGTTAACTATTTAATAGCTACCTAGTTAAAATAAAGAGAAATTTACCTGTAAAATAAAAACTAACCTAAGTTACTATTACACCTAACACTACACTATACTTTAATAAATTATTCCTATTTAAAACTAAATACTTAACTGTAAAATAAACCCTAAGATAGCTACAATGTAATTAATAATTACATTGTAGCTATTTTAGGATTTATATTTATTTTACAGGTAACTCAGTCCGACACAGATCGATTCTTACGTCACTACAGATGTTCCGCACACAAGTTCAGCACAATCTGACTACTTTTGCTAGTTATCAAAAAACTAGCAGGTACGTTCAGCACTTTTACGGCCCAGCGTACCTGGTTTTCATTCCGCTGCCCTGGAGGCGGCGGATCCCATAGGAATCAATGGGAGTCTGACCATAGCGAAAGTTCATGTTCACTGCTGCCAGACATCCCATTGATTCCTATGGGAGATGTCTACACCTAACACCCTAACATGTACCCCAAGTCTAAACACCCCTAATCTGTCCCCCCTACGCCACAGCAACTAAATAAATGTATTACCCCATAAACCGCCGCTCCTGGAGCCCACCGAAAGCTATAATAAATATGTTAACCACTAAACCGCCGCTCCCGGTCCCCGCTGCAACTATAATATATGTATTAACCCCTAAACTGCTGCTCCCGGACCCCACCGCCACCTACATTATACCTATTAACCCCTATCCTGCCCCCCCTACACCGCCGCCACTATAATAAATTTATTAACCCCTATCCTGCCGCCCCTACATCATCGTCACCTATAATAAAGTTATTAACCCCTATCCTGCCGATCCCGGGCCCCGCCGCAACTAAATAAATTGTTTAACCCCTAAACTGCCACTCCCGGACCCCGCCGCCACCTATATTAAACTTATTAACCCCTAATCTGCCCCCCTACACCGTTGCCACCTATAATAAATTTATTAACCCCTATCCTGCCCCCCCTACACCGCCGCCACTGTAATAAAATTATTAACCCCTAAACCTAAGTCTAACACTAACCCTAACACCCCCTAACTTAAATATTAATTAAATAAATCTAAATAATATTTCTCTTATTAACTAAATTAATCCTATTTAAAACTAAATACTTACCTTTAAAATAAACCCTAATATAGCTACAATATAAATAATAATTATATTGTAGCTATCTTAGGATTTATTTTTATTTTACAGGCAACTTTCAATTTATTTTAACTAGGTACAATAGCTATTAAATAGTTAACTATTTAATAGCTACCTAGTTAAAATAAAGAGAAATTTACCTGTAAAATAAAAACTAACCTAAGTTACTATTACACCTAACACTACACTATACTTTAATAAATTATTCCTATTTAAAACTAAATACTTAACTGTAAAATAAACCCTAAGATAGCTACAATGTAATTAATAATTACATTGTAGCTATTTTAGGATTTATATTTATTTTACAGGCAACTTTGTATTTATTTTAGCTAGTTAGAATAGTTATTAAATAGTTATTAACTATTTAATAACTACCTAGCTAAAAGAAATACAAAATTACCTGTAAAATAAATCCTAACCTAAGTTACAATTAAACCTAACACTACACTATCATTAAATTAATTAAATAAATTAGCTACAAATAACTACAATTAAATTCAATTAAATAAACTAACTAAAGTACAAAAAATAAAAAAAAGCTAAGTTACAAAAAATAAAAAAAATAAGTTACAAACGTTTAAAAAATATTACAACAATTTTAAGCTACTTACACTGAATCTAAGCCCCCTAATAAAATAACAAAGCCCCCCAAAATAAAAAAATTCCCTACCCTATTCTACATTAAAAAGTTACCAGCTCTATTACCTTACCAGCCCTTAAAAGGGCCTTTTGCGGGGCATGCCCCAAAGAAAACAGCTCTTTTGCTTGTAAAATAAAAATACAACCCCCCAACATTAAAACCCACCACCCACATACCCCTACTCTAACCCAAACCCCCCTTAAATAAACCTAACACTACCCCCCTGAAGATCAGCCAATAGAATGCGAGCTCAATCTGATTGGCTGATTGGATCAGCCAATCTGATTGAACTTCAATCTGATTGGCTGATTCAATCAGCCAATCAGATTTTTCCTACCTTAATTCCGATTGGCTGATAGAATCCTATCAGCCAATCGGAATTGAAGGGACGCCATCTTGGATGACGTCCCTTAAAGGAACCTTCATTTGTCGTTAGTCGTCGGGAAGAAGAGAATGGCTCCGCGTCGGCTCGTCTGAAGATGGCTCCGCTCCGGATGGATGAAGATTGAAGACACCGCTTGGATGAAGACCTCTTCAGCGCCCCTTGGATGATGACTTCAATCGGATGGAAGACTTCTTCAGCGCCCCTTGGATGATGACTTCTGCCGCTCCGGATCTCTTCTTCAGTTCCATCGGTGGCTATTAAATAGTTAAGACGGCTAAAGGTAGGACGATCTTCAGGGGGGTAGTGTTAGGTTTATTTAAGGGGGGTTTGGGTTAGAGTAGGGGTATTAGGGTGGTGGGTTTTAATGTTGGGGGGGGTTGTATTTTTATTTTACAGGCAAAAGAGCTGTTTTCTTTGGGGCATGCCCCGCAAAAGGCCCTTTTAAGGGCTGGTAAGGTAATAGAGCTGGTAACTTTTTAATGTAGAATAGGGTAGGGATTTTTTTTTATTTTGGGGGGTTTTGTTATTTTATTAGGGGGCTTAGATTAGGTGTAAGTAGCTTAAAATTTTTGTAATATTTTTGAAATGTTTGTAACTTATTTTTTTTATTTTTTGTAACTTAGCTTTTTTTATTTTTTGTACTTTAGTTAGTTAATTTAATTGAATTTAATTGTAGTTATTTGTAGCTAATTTATTTAATTAATTTAATGATAGTGTAGTGTTTAATTGTAACTTAGGTTAGGATTTATTTTACAGGTAATTTTGTATTTCTTTTAGCTAGGTAGTTATTAAATAGTTAATAACTATTTAATAACTATTCTAACTAGCTAAAATAAATACAAAGTTACCTGTAAAATAAATATAAATCCTAAAATAGCTACAATGTAATTATTAATTACATTGTAGCTATCTTAGGCCTAGATTTGGAGTTTGGCGGTAGCCGTGAAAACCAGCGTTAGAGGCTCCTAACGCTGGTTTTAGGCTACCTCCGGTATTTGGAGTCACTCAAAAAAGGGTCTAACGCTCACTTTTCAGCCGCGACTTTTCCATACCGCAGATCCACTTACGTAAATTGCGTATCCTATCTTTTCAATGGGATTTTTCTAACTCCGGTATTTAGAGTCGTGGCTGAAGTGAGCGTTAGAATTCTAATGACAAAACTCCAGCCGCAGAAAAAAGTCAGTAGTTAAGAGCTTTCTGGGCTAACGCCGGTTCATAAAGCTCTTAACTACTGTACTCTAAAGTACACTAACACCCATAAACTACCTATGTACCCCTAAACCGAGGTCCCCCCACATCGCCGCAACTCGATTAAATTTTTTTAACCCCTAATCTGCCGACCGCCACCTACGTTATCCTTATGTACCCCTAATCTGCTGCCCCTAACACCGCCGACCCCTATATTATATTTATTAACCCCTAATCTGCCCCCCACAACGTCGCCGCCAGCTACCTACACTTATTAACCCCTAATCTGCCATCCGCATGCCGCCGCCAGCTACATTATCCCTATGTACCCCTAATCTGCTGCCCTAACATCGCCGACCCCTATATTATATTTATTAACCCCTAACCTGGCCCCCACAACGTCGCCGCCACCTACCTACAATAATTAACCCCTAATCTGCCGACCGCAAAGAGCCGCCAGATACATTATAGCTATGTACCCCTAATCTGCTGCCCCTAACAACGCCGACCCCTATATTATATTTATTAACCCCTAACCTGCCCTCCCTAACATCGCCGACACCTAACTTAAATTATTAACCCCTAATCTGCCGACCGAATCTCGCCGCTATTCTAATAAATGTATTAACCCCTAAAGCTAAGTCTAACCCTAACACTAACACCCCCTAAATTAAATTTAATTTTAATCTAACGAAATTAATTAACTCTTATTAAATAAATTATTCCTATTTAAAGCTAAATACTTACCTGTAAAATAAATCCTAATATAGCTAAAACATAAATTATAATTATATTATAGCTATTTTAGGATTAATATTTATTTTACAGGTAACTTTGTATTTATTTTAACCAGGTACAATAGCTATTAAATAGTTAAGAATTATTTAATAGCTAAAATAGTTAAAATAATTACAAATTTACCTGTAAAATAAATCCTAACCTAAGTTACAATTAAACCTAACACTACACTATCAATAAATTAATTAAATAAAATACCTACAATTAAACCTAACACTACACTATCAATAAATAAATTAAATACAATACCTACAAATAACTACAATGAAATAAACTAACTAAAGTACAAAAAATAAAAAAGAACTAAGTTACAAAAAATAAAAAAATATTTACAAACATAAGAAAAATATTACAACAATTTTAAACTAATTACACCTACTCTAAGCCCCCTAATAAAATAACAAAGCCCCCCAAAACAAAAAAATGCCCTACCCTATTCTAAATTACTAAAGTTCAAAGCTCTTTTACCTTACCAGCCCTGAACAGGGCCCTTTGCGGGGCATGCCCCAAGAAGTTCAGCTCTTTTGCCTGTAAAAAAAAACATACAATACCCCCCCCCAACATTACAACCCACCACCCACATACCCCTAATCTAACCCGAACCCCCCTTAAATAAACCTAACACTAAGCCCCTGAAGATCATCCTACCTTGTCTTCACCATACCAGGTTCACCGATCCGTCCTGGCTCCGATATCTTTATCCAACCCAAGCGGGGGCTAGACATCCACTGAAGAAGTCCAGAAGAGGGTCCAAAGTCTTCATCCTATCCGGGAAGAAGAGTAGATCCGGACCGGCAACCATCATCTTCCAAGCGGCATCTTCTATCTTCATCCGATGAGGACCGGCTCCATCCTGAAGACGTCCACCGCGGACCCATCTTCATCCGGCGACGTCCAACTGAAGAACGACGGTTCCTTTAAGGGACGTCATCCAAGATGGCGTCCCTCGAATTCCGATTGGCTGATAGGATTCTATCAGCCAATCGGAATTAAGGTAGGAATATTCTGATTGGCTGATGGAATCAGCCAATCAGAATCAAGATCAATCCGATTGGCTGATCCAATCAGCCAATCAGATTGAGCTTGCATTCTATTGGCTGATCGGAACAGCCAATAGAATGCGAGCTCAATCTGATTTTATTTTGGGGGTCTTTGTTATTTTATTAGGGGGCTTTTATTAGTAGGTGTAATTAGTTTAAAATTGTTGTAAGATTTTCCTTATGTTTGTAAATATTTTTTTATTTTTTGTAACTTAGTTCTTTTTTATTTTTTGTACTTTAGTTAGTTTATTTCATTGTAGTTTAATTAATTTTATTTAATTAATTTAATGATAGTGTAGTGTTAGGTTTAATTGTAACTTAGGTTAGGATTTATTTTACAGGTAATTTTGTTATTATTTTAACTAGGTAACTATTAAATAGTTCTTAACTATTTAATAGCTATTGTACCTGGTTAAAATAATTACAAAGTTACCTGTAAAATAAATATAAATCCTAAAATAGCTATAATATAATTATAATTTATAGTGTAGCTATATTAGGATTTATTTTACAGGTAAGTATTTAGCTTTAAATAGGAATAATTTATTTAATAAGAGATAATTAATTTTGTTAGATGTAAATTATATTTAACTTAGGGGGGTGTTAGTGTTAGGGTTAGACTTAGCTTTAGGGGTTAATACATTTATTAGAATAGCGGTGAGCTCCAGTCGGCAGATTAGGGGTTAATAATTGAAGTTAGGTGTCGGCGATGTTAGGGAGGGCAGATTAGGGGTTAATACTATTTATTATGGGGGGCGGAGCCAGCTGCTAACATGGCCGGACGTGTTTTTGTGAAGCTCCTGGCTTTCAATTCTGAATACAAAGACTAACTTATACATAATGAGCCTAAGCTTCTACTATTCTACTAATCTCACATATAATACACTTGCCAGCTATCCCAAGCCAAGAGAGAAGAAGAGAACACTGCAATGAGGATATTATACTGATTTCACTTCTTCAGATACGCCACGTGAAGCCGGGCCTAAAACAGGGACATGGAAAATATGGCTGCGCTTCTCCTAAGCCAGATAACGGACTTGCTAGAGCTTCATAATCAAACTCTACTAGATGCAGTTGAGGAGGCTTACAACTCTATTACTATACACACCGCCTTCTTATCTACCCTAACTCTTTCTGAGGAGGAGTGTGGCGACATAGAGAAAGCAGCGGATCCCCGGCAGCCGCCATCTTTACCATCAAGACCCGCACGGAATGTATCGTGCTGCGGCATGGCGGTAGCTTGGGCGATCACTATCCCTGAGGTGGAATGGGAATCAGAAGCTGAGCTATGTGGCTCGCGATTGGATATACCTAATCATAGGCTTGGAGTAATGTCACAGGCAGACACACTGCAGTGCACTAAAGCTTGGTTGTGGGCACAGGGACCGCGCCCGACGTCTGGCTATCAGCTACCTTACCGGCACTCCCTCAAACTCCATAGAATGCCTGGAGCGGACACTATAAGGCTGGCAGTAATCAGGGACTCTGTCTCGTATCTATGCCGCGACTCCCGCAACTTGGCTATTGAAGGAAGCTGGCCACCGTCATTAGAGCGTGTACCTCAAATGCAGCATGTTACCTGCGGCCTTAGAAGAGGAATTGGCTAAACCTGAAAAAGATGACCCTGCTCCCTTGTCTGGTATTTTTGGGACTGATAGCGAGCATTCTTCTTATCAGACTGAGATCTTTCTAGTAAATTATATGCTGTCTTAATTTACCTGCCTGTTCTTAATCTCAACCACTATTCCATATGATGTAAGTTTCGGTTAGATATGAGCTGACTGGCGTTTTTTCTTTCAAGGACTCTGGCTTTAATATGACTCTCACAACAACGCTATGGATTGCTACAGATGCAAATTAAATCTGCCTAATTTCCATTGGTATTGACAGTTAATATATCATATCTGGGCTTGAACACAATACAGTTTATTTATATATCTTAGCCACTACTGCATTTTATTGATATGCTATACTTTGTTATAATACTTACCAGCTAAGCTCTCTTGTGGCACGCAAATAATATTTACATACACTAAGTAATAATATGTTTTCAGACTCCCAGCATGTTTAGAGATCTTTGTAGCTATCACATCTAGACATAAACATAATACTTAGCAGCTTGTTTATTTATCTCATGTATGTTGGGCCTTTAGTAGCAGCATAATGCTATAGCATGTTTGTCACTTTATTGAGCAATTTGTGTGTGAAATTTAATAATTTCAGATAGCTAATTTCTCTGCTATCTCCTAGCTGTGCTTTTTGCTGTGTCTAAATATATATGTATTTATAATGCAATTGTGGCTTCCCAGAATGCCCTCCTTCACTTCTTTAAACCTCCATATCCCACGCTTAGCTGACTATGCTGTTCAATGTATTGTATGACCTATACTTATGTAGTCCTCACCCCTGCTCACTAAAATAGGTCTCGCTGTGCCGTCTGCGGCCGGGACGGCTCGGCTAAGACTTCCACCTGTTTTTTATAACTTCTGTGGGATGTTTGGTGCAGACCTAATAATTTATTAATGTACATATTGTTTTAGAACATCTGTCATGTTACCTGTGAGGGATAGATCCACATTGCTATTTTTCCTGGTGGTCTCCCCTACATATAGAACCTTGCTTAAGTCATGTTTAAATATTGGATTTAGCTCTTCAAGCTTGAACGGGCCATACCAGATAGAGGCCTAGCAGGAAGCCAACCCTTTTGTATTAGTCCCTTCATAGCCCTTATGCTCCTGGTAGCAATACTGCAGCTCGTCCTAACTTTGAGCCATTGTAATATGTTATCTTGTTTTTATTCCATACTTTATACAACCACCTCCTCCCCCCCCCCCAACAATAATGTCTCACCTAGTTTGGGTGACTTAAACACACGATTTTCTAGTCTATACCGTATCCTAAAACCAACTACTTTATCCAGCGTAATAATATATACTTAACAGTTTTCATAAAAAGATATATGTTAAGATATACTTTTATACATAGCATACTCACTTACTTAATAGCAATAATTTACTCTATCATATATATCGTTAGACAGATATCCTACCATACTTTTATATCATACCACACTATGCTTGTATTGTACCTTGCTTACTTTCATATCTACATATCCTGCAGTCCAATCTGACAATGACCGTGTTTTTCCTCCCCAGTTTTGCAGGTTTGTTTAGCATTTTTTCTTGTTAATCATATAAAATTAAAAGAGTAAAATAAGGTTTCTCATCTGAGATCCAAGAGTGATCCAAAACTATTTAAATTTCCCTACTATAACCATACCCACATTACACTATTATAAGGCCCTGTAGTGGTCCGCCAAAATGTTTAGTGGGGTTTAAAGTTATAAAGGCAATTGTTGTGTACTTCATGATTATGTTATGTCATGTAATGTAACCATACACTATATTTGTACTTTTTCCAGTGACATTTCTTGTATGTTTGCCTTATTTGAAACCTCAATAAAAAGTATTAAAAAAAAAAAAAAAAAATACTATTTATTATAGGGTTAGTGAGGCGGATTAGGGGTTAATAACTTTATTATAGTAGCGCTCAGGTCCGCTCGACAGATTAGGGGTTAATAAGTGTAGGCAGGTGGAGGCGACGTTGTGGGGGGCAGATTATGGGTTAATAAATATAATATAGGGGTCGGCGATGTTAGGGCAGCAGATTAGGGGTACATAGGGATAATGTAAGTAGCAGCGGTTTACGGAGCGGCAGATTAGGGGTTAATAATAATATGCAGGTGTCAGCGATAGCGGGGGCGGCAGATTAGGGGTTAATAAGTGTAAGGCTAGGGGTGTTTAGACTCGGGGTACATGTTAGGGTGTTAGGTGCAGACGTAGGAAGTGTTTCCGCATAGCAAACAATGGGGCTGCGTTAGGAGCTGAACGCGGCTTTTTTGCAGGTGTTAGGTTTTTTTTCAGCTCAAACAGCCCCATTGTTTCCTAGGGGGGAATCGTGCACGAGCACGTTTTTGAGGCTGGCCGCGTCCGTAAGCAACTCTGGTATCGAGAGTTGAAGCTGCGTTAAATATGCTCTACGCTCCTTTTTTGGAGCCTAACGCAGCCTTTATGTGGACTCTCAATACCAGAGTTATTTTTATGGTGCGGCCAGAAAAAAAGCCGGCATTAGCTTTTCGGGTCGTTACCGACAAAACTCTAAATCTAGCCGTAAGGGTTTATTTTACAGGTAAGTATTTAGTTTTAAATAGGAATAATTTATTAAAGTATAGTGTAGTGTTAGGTGTAATTGTAACTTAGGTTAGTTTTTATTTTACAGGTAAATTTCTCTTTATTTTAACTAGGTAGCTATTAAATAGTTAATAACTATTTAATAGCTATTGTACCTAGTTAAAATAAATTGAAAGTTGCCTGTAAAATAAAAATAAATCCTAAGATAGCTACAATATAATTATTATTTATAGTGTAGCTATATTAGGGTTTATTTTAAAGGTAAGTATTTAGTTTTAAATAGGATTAATTTAGTTAATAAGAGAAATATTATTTAGATTTATTTAATTAATATTTAAGTTAGGGGGGTGTTAGGGTTAGTGTTAGACTTAGGTTTAGGGGTTAATAATTTTATTACAGTGGCGGCGGTGTAGGGGGGGCAGGATAGGGGTTAATAAATTTATTATAGGTGGCGACGGTGTAGGGGGGCAGATTAGGGGTTAATAAGTTTAATATAGGTGGCGGCGGGGTCCGGGAGTGGCAGTTTAGGGGTTAAACAATTTATTTAGTTGCGGCGGGGCCCGGGATCGGCAGGATAGGGGTTAATAACTTTATTATAGGTGGCGACGATGTAGGGGGGGCAGGATAGGGGTTAATAAATTTATTATAGTGGCGGCGGTGTAGGGGGGGCAGGATAGGGGTTAATAGGTATAATGTAGGTGGCGGCGGGGTCCGGGAGCAGCAGTTTAGGGGTTAATACATATATTATAGTTGCAGCGGGGACCGGGAGCGGCGGTTTAGTGGTTAACATATTTATTATAGCTTTCGGTGGGCTCCAGGAGCGGCGGTTTAGGGGGTAATACATTTATTTAGTTGCGGTGGCGTAGGGGGGACAGATTAGGGGTGTTTAGACTTGGGGTACATGTTAGGGTGTTAGGTGTAGACATCTCCCATAGGAATCAATGGGATGTCTGGCAGCAGTGAACATGAACTTTCGCTATGGTCAGACTCCCATTGATTCCTATGGGATCCGCCTCCTCCAGGGCAGCGGTCTGAAAACCAGGTACGCTGGGCCGGAAAAGTGCTGAACGTACCTGCTAGTTTTTTGATAACTAGCAAAAGTAGTCAGATTGTGCTGAACTTGTGTGCAGAACATCTGGAGTGATGTAAGAATCGATCTGTGTCGGACTGAGTCCGGCGGACCGAAGCTTACGTCACTATATTCTACTTTTGCCGGTGTCTAGGGCTTGATAACTTAGGCAACTCAGCCTCGCCACAAATACGCTGCGGAATTCCAGTGTATTTGAGGTTGACTAGAGGCCTATGTGTGTAGATTATGTACAGACATATGTATATAATGAATTAAATTAAAGAACCTAAAGCCGGTTTAACTACTGCTCAGGTGTGGAGATTTGCTGCAAATATAGCCAGGACTGACTGAAATATTGATTGGTCATAAATCACATATGTTAGTGAAAATTAGACTAGAAATAGATGAAGTGCAATTATTATTGAATGGATTTTGTAATATGATTGACTATCCAAAATGTGATTGCTTGTTACAGAAGGTAATATCAGAAGCCAAGTGAATTGATTAATACCAAACATACTAACGCCTAGATTTAGAGTTCTGCGTTAGCCGTCAAAAGCAGCGTTAAGGGGTCCTAACGCTGCTTTTGGCCACCCGCTGGTATTTAGAGCCGGCTAGGTAAAGGTGTAACGCTCACTTTCAAGCCGCGACTTTTCCATACCGCAGATCCCCTTACGCCAATTGCGTATCCTATCTTTTCAATGGGATTTTCCTAACGCCGGTATTTAGAGTCTTGCCTTATTTAAGGTTTATTTAAGGGGGGTTTGGGTGGGTTAGAGTAGGGGTATGTGGGTGGTGGGTTTTAATGTTTTGGGGGGTTGTATTTTTTTTGACAGGCAAAAGAGCTAATTACTTTCGGGCATGCCCCGCAAAAAGCCATTTTAAGGGCTGGTAAAAGAGCTGATTACTTTTTAATTTAGAATAGGGTAGGGACCTTTATTATTTTTGGGGGCTTTTTTATTTTATTAGGGGGCTTAGAGTAGGTGTAATTAGCCTAATATTCTTGTAATCTTTTTTTATTTTTTGTAATTTAGTGTTTGGTTTTTTTGTAATTTAGTTTAGTTTATTTCATTGTATGTAATTGTAGGTAATTTATTTAATTAATTTATTGATAGTGTAGTGTTTAATTGTAACTTAGGTTAGGATTTATTTTACAGGTAATTTTGTAATTATTTTAACTAGGTAGCTATTAAATAGTAAATAACTATTTAATAGCTATTGTACCGAGTTAAAATAAATACAAAGTTGCCTGTAAAATAAATATAAATCCTAAAAGAGCTACAATATAATTATTTGTTATATTGTAGCTAGTTTAGGGTTTATTTTACAGGTAAGTATTTAGTTTTAAATAGGAATACTTTAGTTAATAATATTTAATTTATTTCGTTAGATTAAAATTATATTTAATTTAGGGGGGTATTAGGGTTAGACTTAGCTTTAGGGGTTAATACATTTATTAGAAAAAATAAACATATCCCAATAAAGTGATATAAAAGAGCGCTGATATTTAAAATATAAAAAAAGCAATATTCAATATAAAACCAGGTAATACACTTAAAATATAGTAGATCAAGTCTACCGTATTAGTCCTGTTTATTGTCCATAAACTGGTGGTAAATTGAAGGGATAAAGGTATCCTCCTGTTACGTGAGTAGGGCTGCTCCTCTTGATCCCAGAGAGTGTGGAACAACTGTTAAAATAGAAAGTAGAAAGAGGGCGCCACAATAGCATGATACCGTCTGGATATGTATGTATAGATATAAGTATTATGCTTACCAGATGGTGTGACACTGTACTGTGACCAGTGCAAGAAAGCAGGCTAGCACTTATCAGTGGCTAGTACACTGTGGAAGCCAAGCTCCAAAGGCACTTGTCCTAGTTGAAACTCTGAGTGTATCTCCTGTTGACTGGACTTCAGGTGCTGCAAAGGTGTAATCTTTTGTGTGTTGTTCAGTTGGTATTGATAAACCACAACACAGACAACTTCAAATAAAATGGCTTTTAATACTTATGATGCGTTTCTCAACCTCAAACAGGTTGTTTCATCAGATATTTCATCAGATAAAAAAAAATTTTATCTGATGAAACAACCTGTTTGAGGTTGAGAAACGCGTCATAAGTATTAAAAGCCATTTTATTTGAAGTTGTCTGTGTTATGGTTTATCAATACCAACTGAACAACACACAAAAGATTACACCTTTGCAGCACCTGAAGTCCAGTCAACAGGAGATACACTCAGAGTTTCAACTAGGACAAGTGCCTTTGGAGCTTGGCTTCCACAGTGTACTAGCCACTGATAAGTGCTAGCCTGCTTTCTTGCACTGGTCACAGTACAGTGTCACACCATCTGGTAAGCATAATACTTACTTATATCTATACCTACATATCCAGACGGTATCACGCTATTGTGGCGCCCTCTTTCTACTTTCTATTTTCACATTTATTAGAGTAGCGGCGAGGTCCGGTTGGCAGATTAGGGGTTAATACTTGAAGTTAGGTGGCGGCGACGTTGGGGGGGGCAGATTAGGGGTTAATACTTTTTATTATAGTGTTTGCGAGGCGGGAGTGCGGCGGTTTAGGGGTTAATAACTTTATTAGAGTAGCGGCGAGGTCCGGTCAGCAGATTAGGGGTTAATAAGTGTAGGTAGGTGGCGGTGACGTTGGGGAGGGCAGATTAGGGGTTAATAAATATTATGTAGGTGTCGGCGATGTTGGGGGCAGCAGATTAGGGGTTCATAGGGATAATGTAGGTGGCGGCGGTGTCCGGAGCGGCAGATTAGGGGTTAATTGTGTAATGCAGGTGTCAGTGATAGCGGGGGCGGCAGATTAGAGGTTAATAAGTGTAAGGTTAGGGGTGTTTAGACTCGGGGTTCATGTTAGGGTGTTAGGTGCAGACTTAGAAAGTGTTTCCTCATAGGAAACAATGGGGCTGCGTTAGGAGCTGAACGCTGCGTTTTTGCAGGTGTTAGGTTTTTTTCCAGCCCAAACTGCCCCATTGTTTCCTATGGGGGAATCGTGCACGAGCACGTTTTGCCAGCTTACCACTACCGTAAGCAACGCTGGTATTGAGGGTTGAAGTGGCGGTAAATTCGGCTCAACGCTCCCTTTTTGGAGCCTAACGCAGCCCTTCAGACAACTCTAAATACCAGAGTTGTTTGGAAGCAGCGGTAGGAAAAAAGCTGTATAAGCTACGCGGGTCTTTACCAACAAAACTCTAAATCTAGCCATAAGTTTTTAAGAGATAAGTCTGATTATGACATTGGCAAGATATACATCTGGAACAAGGGTCAAAGATTTCAATATAGGAGAAATCAGAATAAAAATAGAGGATTCAGGAGAGGTAGAGCAGGTCGTCAGAGAGGTAGAGGCAACAGATCAGTAACATTCTCAGATAGTGAAGCAGAATCAGGAGAGGAAGGTGTACAATCAGGTAGTGAGGATAATTTCTCGCAGGAATTAACTGTTAGGAATACAGCATACAATAGATATATGGGGAGGGACAACACCACACGCATGAGAGTGAACACATGGCAGGGTCCAAACAGAGCACATGCGACACAGCAGTCAAAACCTTCAGGAGCATATATACAACCGCATAGAAGATATCAACCCACACAAAATTACATGTACTCCCATGAACCCCCTAAAGCTGGGGCCACAGGAATAGTTGATGAAGAACATGCCCAGTTGGAGCAGGTTTTTCGGGTGGACCAGCACATCAGGGAGGGAGGAGGAGGTGGGATAAGCCCACAGGCTACCCAACAGGGGAGGTATCCAATGAGGCAGACTCGGGTAACCTTTAAAATAAAAACCATCATAAATCTCTCAGATCACAGCCTCACTAGGGAAGAGGAAAAGGTCCTTAGTTTAGGTTTAGTCTTTGTGCCTTCCATAAACTTTAACCTGTTTCGTACTATGTTGGATGTTAACAAATTTGTACGTAATATAATTCTACGCAAACATTTTTCTTCAGTACAGACAGATTCAGAAGTTATAACCAATCGTGGAATTGTGAATACTGATGAAAATGAGGGTCTTGCCTTTTCTGAAATTTGTGATCTTATTGCCCTAAAAGATCTAGAGAGGGAGAGTATACCAGAGCATGATAGATGAGTGTCAGCCATGAGTAAGAAATATAAGAATCCATCTACCTTTTACCCCGTACATAGTAGGGGTAATATAATAGAAACCTTTTATAAGAGAGTTGAGAAGGACTTGAGGATACTTTCCAACATTCAACACCAGCCAAAGAATAACCTGACCAAATATGAACAGCTAGTGCTAATAAATGTAGGCCAAAATGAGAACATATCATTAAACAGGCTGATAAGGGGGGCTCGGTTGTACTCATGAACAGATACCATTATGTTGAAGAAGCACTAAGACAATTAGGGAATACTGAGAACTATGAAAAACTTAGCCAGGTTCCCACTAGAACCTTTCAGTGTCGACTTATGCACCTCTTGGATGGGGCAGTGGAGCAGGGATTGATTGATAATGACACATTTCAATACTTATATTTAGAACACCCTGTGACTCCAATATTCCATAATCTACCAAAGGTGCATAAATCAACCAGTAATGTTCAGGGTAGGCCTATCATAAGTGGTATAGGTTCTATGTCAGAGCATTTATCTGAATGGCTGGATGACATCCAGCAGCCTCTGGTTACACTACTCCACAGCTACATTAGGGACTCCAAGCATGTCCTGAATGTGGTAGAGCAGATTGAATGGACCTAAGATTCAGGATGGCTCACTGTGGATGTTGTTGTTCTTTATTCATCTATATCCCATGATATGGGACTTAAAGCGATCGATTATTTTCTGGTCAGGGAGACAACACACAGTGAGCCATTTAGAACATTTATAATGGAGGTTACCAAATTCTTGCTGATGCATCATTTTTTCCAATTTGATAATGAGTTCTATTTGCAGAGATGTGGGACCGCAATGGGTGCTAAATTCGCGCCCACCTATGCCAACCTGTATATGGGTTGGAGGGAGCGGTCCCACATCTATGCAGACAGCAACGCATACAGGCCATTTATTGGATTATACTGTTGTTTCATTGACAATTTGCTACTCATTTGGAAAGGCAATAGTGAAGCTGCTAAGGATTTTGTTGAGCTACTGAGTCGGAATGATCTAAATTTGAGATTCACTTATGAGTTTGACAGTTCCAAAGTATACTATTTAGACCTTGAGGCATATTTATGAAATGTCTTGCGGACCTGATCCGACAGTGCGGATCAGGTCCGCAAGACATCGCTGAATGCGGAGAGCAATACGCTCTCCGTATTCAGCATTGCACCAGCAGCTCACAAGAGCTGCTGGTGCAACGCCGCCCCCTGCAGACTCGCTGCCAATTGGCCTCCAGCAGGGGGGGTGGAAATCAACCTGATCGTACTCGATCGAGTTGAATTGTTGCGATTCCTGTCTGCCTGCTCAGAGCAGGCGGACAGGGTTATGGAGCAGCGGTCTTTGTGACCGCTGCTTCATAACTGCTGTTTCTGGCGAGTCTGAAGACTCGCCAGAAACACGGGCCATCAAGCTCCTTTCGAAGCTTGATAGATAGGCCCCCTTGAGCTAAAAGGATGGCCCTCAGGTCTTATTACTTCAGAGATTTATAGGAAGGCGATCTCAGGTAACAGCCTTTTGCATGCCAAGAGCTGCCATCCTCGACATGTCCCCTATTCAGTGGCCAAAGGGCAATTTGTCCGTTTAAAAAGGAATTGTACTTTGACAAGCAGTTTTGAGAAACATGCAGATGCTTTACAAAGGAGGCTGCTGGATAGGGGATACAGTTCGAAAGTAATTAAGAGAGCAAGAGGAGAGGTCACCAACTTGGATAGAGATGCTCTCTTGAGAGATGGTAATAGACCTAGGGAAATGCCAACCAACAAATTAACATTTATAACAGACTATTCCACCCAGTACCAGGAGATATGTGGTATAGTACGTAAACATTTCCAACTGCCTGTAGCAGATGATTCTCTAGCAGACACGGTCAGAAAAGGATGTAGGTTTTCTTACAGACGGAACAGATCTGTGGGGAATATGATTTCACCATCACAGCTAAAGGGACCGGTGTCTGCAACAGAATCATCTTCATGGCTAAGACACAAGGGGACGTTCAAATGTGGATACTCCCAATGTAAGGCCTGTGAACATGTACAGGTGGATACCACCTTTCGATCATTTGTCACCGGGGAATTTTTTTTTAACATTGCATCATGCTTGAACTGTCGTGCAACATATTGTATTTACCTGCTATGGTGCTCAATTTGCAACCTGCAGTATGTGGGGTTGACCACTAGGGAGGTAAGGTCCCGTATTCGCGAACACTTGTCAACAATAAGTGTAGGTAAAATCAGTACCCCTTTGGTTGACCATTTTGTTAAGAAACATAACAAAAATTGTGACTCCTTGAGATGGTTAATCATTGAGAAGGTGCAATCACAGAAGAGGGGAGGAGACAAATTCCAAATATTATCTAGACAAGAAATGTATTGGATATTCAGAATTCAGACCAAGATACCGCTCGGCCTGAACTCTGAATATGATTTTATTAACTATTGGTGTTGAACCTTCCCCTCCTGTGTTTATATATAGATATAGATGTGTACATACATTTGTGTGTCTTTATGGCAGTTTACTTAGAACAAGACAACTTTCGCTTGATACACATGTATCTATATATACAGAATAAGTGTACTGTCAATAAGATTTACAGATGTACAGGCATATATCTATTCACAATAGAAGTGTCCAAGTGCCTAGGCTACCTTTATAGTTAATCCTTATAATCAAGGTAACAGCTACACTGGATCAGAGTTTACTCTTCCTCCGCCTACACTATAGACATGCAGAACTGATCGCTTTAAATAAGGTAACCATCAATTAGGCAACCCTTTATTGACATACATGCATACACATGAACACAGCATTCTCATTATTGATGAGGCAGGTAGATGAGTTTGTGTATGTTAATTCTCTGGCTGATTTCAGTCAGTCCTGGCTATATTTGCAGCAAATCTCCACACCTGAGCAGTAGTTAAACCAGCTTTAGGTTCTTTAATTTAATTCATTATATACATATGTCTGTACACAATCTACACACATAGTATGTGTGTGGTTTGGGAGAAATATATACATACGTGTGTATATGATACTTACTGTTTTGAATTTGCACTTGATTTATTTGAGTCACAAAGTATTTTCTTTGAATATTTGGGATGTTTCCACTATTAAAATACATTACTCTAATTATGGGCTAAAATTTAAATTAAATTAAAGATAATTTGAATTTAGGGAATTATAACTAGTGTCCATAATTCCATCATAATGATTATAAAGGTCTAGGTTCTAACTTTACCTATTGGAACATATGTTAGACTCCAATGTAATTGTATTACGTTTCTCCCCTGTACCTTTAAATTTAAACCTCAGGGAATATTTTCCCACCAATCAGGACCCAGTGAGGGCTTTTTAAACTTAGTGTGTATGAACAATTTTAAGGACTATGCATACGGCCTCGGCCGAAACATGTTAGTCTCCCGTTTGTTGTAACGAGTTTTGTCCCTCCATGTTTTAAGAGTCAAATAAAGTTTACATTTTTATAACTCTATTTACTGGCACCCTTTTTCTTTTTTATACCCTGACAAAAACCCCAAGTCTAAACACCCCTAATCTGCCGCCCCTGACATCGACAACACCGAAATAAAGTTATTAACCCCTATTCCAACATCGCTGACACTATAATAAAGTTATTAACCCCTATTCCCCCGCACCACAACATCGCAGACACTATAATAAAGCTATTAACCCCTATTCCGCCGCTCCCTGACATCACCACCACTAAATAAAAACGTAATATTTATTGTATTAGTACATTGGGTTCATTTACCAATATTGAAACATTCATATCAACACAATTGCAATAGTAGTTCTAACATAAGCTTGGTGATATTCACCTAGCTTACAAGTTTTGCACTAAACCTGGTGCGTAAAGAACACAATAAAATGAGCGCTACCGCACTTTCCATAGCGATGCCATTATGAGTTATTGAAAAACCTCCTTGTGCTGTGCGTTATGCGGCGTTAAGCTCCATACCGCACAAAAGCCAAGGGCTGAGTTTACGTGCTCGTGCACGCTTTCTCCATAGACATCAATGGGGAGAGAGTGTTAGGAAAAAACTAACACCTGCGATTGCGGAATGGCAAATCTCCGTAACGCAACATCATTGATGTCTATGGGGGAAAAAAAGTTAAATTTAAACCTAACACCCTAACATAAACCCCTAGTCTAAACACCCCTAATCTGCCGCCCGACATCGCCGACACTAATAAAAGTTATTAACCCCTAATCTGCCGCACCCCGACATCGCCGACACTAATAAAAGTTATTAACCCCTAATCTGGCGCTCCCCGACATCGCAGACATTAATTAAAGTTATTAACCCCTAATCTGCCGCTCCCCGACATCGCCGACACTAATAAAAGTTATCAACCCCTAATCTGCCGCTCCCCGACATCGACGACACTAATAAAAGTTATTAACCCCTAATCTGCCGCTCCCCGACATCGCAGACACTAATTAAAGTTATTAACCCCTAATCTGCAGCTCCCCGACATCGCCGACACTAATAAAAGTTATTAACCCCTAATCTGCCGCTCCCCGACATCGCAGACACTAATTAAAGTTATTAACCCCTAAACCTCTGGCCATATCACCGTCAATAAATAAACCTATTAACCCCTAAATCGCCAGCCCCCCACATCGCAAAAAAACTAAATTAAACTATTAACCCCTAAACCTAACAACCCCCTAACTTTGAATTAAAATTACAATATTCCTATCTTAAAATAAATAAAAACTTACCTGTGAAATTAACAAAACCTAAGGTTAAACTAACAATTAACCTAACATAAATATTATACTAAAATTAAAATAACTTCCAATTAAATAAACTAAATTACACATTAAAAAAAACTAACACTACTAAAAAAAATTAATTCTAAAATTTCAAAAAATAAAAAATACTAAATTAAAAAAAATAACAAACACTAAATTACGAAAAATAACAAACGAAATTAACAAAAATAAAAACAATTACACCTTAAAAGGGCCTTTTGTAGGGCATTGCCCTAAAGAAATCAGCTCTTTTACCTGTAAAAAAATACAAAGACCTCCCAACAGTAAAATCCACCACCCAACCAACCCCCCAAAATAAAAAACCTAGCTCTAACAAAAACCTTTTTTAAAAAAAAGCCCAAACCCTAATCTAAAAAAAAAAACCCACTCAAAAAAGTTCAAAAAACCAAACACTAACCCCCGAAGATCCACTTACAGTTCCTGAATTCCGGACTTCCAGGCGGCGAGAAGACTTCATCCAGGCGGCGAGGTCTTCATCCATCCAGGCGACATCTTAAAAATTAAAATAAAAACTAACTCTAAAAAAAACCTAAGCTACCCATTGCCCCTAAATGGGCATTTGTATGGGCATTGCCCTTAAAAGGGCATTCAGTTCTTTTTCATTGCCCTTAAAAGGGCATTCAGATATTTTTCAAAAGCCCAAACCCTAAGCTGAAAAAAAACCACCCCAAAAAATAAACAAATACCTAACACTAACCTCAGAAGAGCTGTTTAACTTAGGGCAATGCCCTACAAAAGGCCCTTTTAATTGGTAGTATTTTTAATTTTATTAGAATAGTAATGTTAGGTTAATTTATAGTTTAAACTTAGTTTTTTTTTTATTTCACAGGTAAGTTTTTATTTATTTAAATATAGTTTCATTGTAATTTTAATTTAAAGTTAGGGGGGTGTTAGGTTTAGGGGTTAATTGTTTAATTTAGTGTTTTGCTATGTGGGAGGTGGCGGTTTAGGGGTTAATAGGTTTATTTAGTGTTGGAGATGTGGGAGGCGGGAGGTTTAGGGGTTAATAGGTTTATTTAGTTGCGGAGATGTGAGAGGCTGGAGGTTTAGGGGTTAATAGGTTTATTTAGTTGCAGAGATGTGGGAGGCGGGAGGTTTAGGGGTTAATAGGTTTATTTAGTTGTGGAAATGTGAGAGGCCAGAGGTTTAGGGGTTAATAACTTTATTATAGTGTTGGCGATATCGGGGAGCGTCGGAATAGGGGTCAATAACTTTATTATAGTGGCGGTGATGTTGGGGAGCGGCGGAATAGGGGTTAATAACTTTTATTAGTGTCAGCAATGTCGGGAGCGGCAGATTAGGGGTTAATAACTTTATTTAGGTGTCGGCGATGTCGGGCGGCAGATTAGGGGTGTTTAGACATGGAGGCCCATTTATCAAGCTCTGTATGGAGCTTTAAGGGCCGTGTCTGAAGTCTTGCCAGAAACACCAGTTATGAAGCAGTGGTCTAAAGACCACTGCTCCATAACCTGTCCGCCTGCTCTGAGGAGGCGGACAGAGATCGCGTGAAATCAACCCGATCGAATACGATCGGGTTGATCGACACCCCCTGCTAGAATCTACAGGGGCCGGCGTTGCACCAGTAGTTCACAAAAGCGTTGCTGGTGCAATGCTGAATGCGGAGAGCGTATTGATCTCCGCATTCATCGATGTCTGTCGGACATGATCCGCTGATCTGATCATTTCGGACAGACATTTCATAAATAGGCCCCTTGGGGTTTATGTTAGGGTGTTTGGTTTAAACGTAACTTTTTTCCCCCATAGACATCAATGGTGTTACCTTACGGAGATTTTTCATTCCGCAATCGCAGGTGTTAGTTTTTTTTCTAACACTCTCTCCCCATTGATGTCTATGGGGGAAAGCGTGCACGAGCATGTCAAAGCAGCCCTTGGATTGTGTGCGGTATGGAGCTTATCGCCACCATATCACACACACAAGGAGGCTTTTCAGTAACTCGTAATGGCAGCACTATGGAGGGTGAAATAACGCAACTTTTTTGGCGTTAGTTTCGCACCCTGTTTAGCGCAAAACTCGTAATCTAGGTGATTGTTATTAAAATTTCTCTTTTTCTTTCAATTATTTATTTTTATCGAATACATTTATCTTATTTATTTATCTTTCTTTTATCTATTTTTATTTCTTTATTATTTTTCAGTTTTTTTCATTTTATATTTATTTGTTTATAGGTACTCTATTCTGTTTTTTTTTTCTTTCTTAATCTGTTTATTATTATTTATTTTAGTTTTATTTTATTTGGTACTTATTTGTACCGTTTTGCTCTTTTCTTTCCCAGTTCTTATTTATAATTGTTCCGTTTTGTTCTCCAATCTTATCTATCTACAACTATTCTTCTTCTTCTTCAGAATTTAGGGTTCATCATAAATTTCAAAACATCTTCTTTTGCGCCTTCTCAATCTCTAACCTTTTTAGGTTTCACTATAAACACGGTATCTACCGTAGTAGAAAAACACGGTAGTCTACCTTTAGAAAAAAATCAAAAGAATCAAGAGGGAGATTTCATATACAATTGTTCCCTCTTCGTTTCCTTGCCAGAATAATTGGACTTCTTTCATATTCTATTCAAGCAATTTTTCCTGCCCCTCTGCACTACAGAGCTTTACAGAGGTTGAAAATGTCTTACTTTCGGAAAGGTTTCTCCTATCAACATCCTATTTCTCTAACAGAAGAAGCTTTGGAGGAACTCAATTGGTGGATTCTCAACATAGAGGCCTGGAATGGCAGAGCCATTTTTGGCAGTTCCCCAGATGTCATTAAAGAATCCGATGCAAGCAGATCGGGTTGGGGAGCGAAATGTGGTCCCTAGTTACAGGAGAGAAATGGTCTCAATAAGAGAAACAACTACATATCAATTGTTTGGAACTTTTGGCTGGAGCTTTTGCAGTCAAGAGTTTCATCAAACACAATTCATCCATCACTATTCTTTAATGCATGGACATTTCTGCTATGCGTTATATCAATCATTTTGGAAAAACTAATTCCAAAATTTAATCAAATTTAACAAAGAATTTTATTAATCTTTGTCTATCTCAGAATATTTCTTTATATGCAGAATACATACCAGGTCTTTCCAATCAAGTCACAGACTGGGGTTCCAAATACTTGATAGATTTCAGCGACTGGAGGCTCAACCCTCTTCTTTTTCCAGAGACTCAGAAATGAAGAGGTCCTTTCAAGATAGACCTTTCTGCTTCTCGTTTGATATTCCAGATTAGTCCTTTCTTGAGCTGGAGACCGGACACAGAAGCATTAGCCATCAATGCCTTTTTCAAACAATGGCCTGCTCAGGGGGCATACGTGTTTCCCCCCTTTTCAATGATTCTGCAGACAATTTTATTTGTCAGGAAACACCAGATATCGATCATAACTCCCATCTGGATAACTCAGATTTGGTACCCCTATCTCCTAGAAATATCTTTTCTTCTCTCCATTCTTCTCCCAATTCAACCAGATCTTCTATCAGACCTGAATGGACAGTTTCACAATCTAGTTCTCCAAGGGAATCTTCAACTAATTGCTTGGTCGATTTCAGGGGATCTTGGTCTACCAAAGGACTTTCGGAGCAAGCTAAACTTCTCCTTCAAAACTCATGGGCTCCTGGAACCAGAAAATGTTATATATCCGCTTGGCTTAAATGGTCTAGCTGGTGCAACATCAGAAACTTGGATCCCATTTCAGCACCTTTAAATCAAGTCATTAATTATTTTTCTTGTTTATTTCATGAAGGCTTAGCTTACAAATCTATCTATGTAGCTAGATCTGCTATTTCAGCTGGACATGAATATCTTCATAATCATCCTACTGGTCAAAACTCTACTGTTTGTCGTCTACTTAAATCCATTAAATTCAAAAGACTTCTAGGTATTCATCCTTTTGGGATGTGGATTTGATCATTTCTTTTTTCCAAAATTGGTCAGATAATTCTAACCTGTCTTTAAAACAAATTACTACTAAATTTGCAACCCTTTTATGTTTGTTATCTTTTAAAAGGGTTTCTGATGTTAAAGCCATTGATTATGACTCTAAAATTCCCCCCCCCCCCCCCAAGGTGTGATTTTTTTCCTTATCTCGTAGGACAAAAACTCTTTCTAGTTCTATTTGTTTACCCCTATTTTCATGACCAACCAAAATTGTGTGTTGTACTTTGCCTTAAAGAATACGAATCTAGAACTAAACTTATTAGAAAATGTTCTTCCAAACTACTCCTAATTTTATATGCTGTACCCTATTTACCTGTATCCTCCACTACCATTAGTAGATGGGTTAAGTGGATCATGACTCAAGCCGGTGTGGATCATGTTTTTTCTGCCCACTCTATTACAGAAGCCGCAGCTTCTAAAGCCTTTTCCAAATCAGTATCTCTACAAGATATTTTAAATGCTGCTGACTGGTCTTCTGATAATGTTTTCAAACAATTTTACTTTAAACCCAGTAATACTATTCCTCACCAGTTGGTTTCATGATTTATTTACCTATTATTATTTTAATTTGCTTTGAACTAGCAAAATAGGAGTCTCTGTCCTTGTAATAAAATTCCAATTATCCTAACTTTGTGACGGAATAATCTAGATTTTATTAAAGAGACAGAGACGAGTATTTTCCCACCTCTTACTATGTTGTGTCCCTCCCTTTAATAGTATATGTCACGCTCGGCCGCTGGGAAGCTCCGGCGGTCCTCTCTGTGTGCTTGATTGGCAGGTAGTCTGAGCCGCCCCTTCCTGATGATGTCACTACCAGGCTTTTTATTCCGGGCTTCCTGTTTCTTCAGTGCCCGTTTGTTTGTTACTCTTTGTGGCTCCTGTGAGGACTTCGCTGTGGAAACTCTAACTGCTGATTTTCTGTTGCCAAACTCTGCAAAGACTGACTATCCTGGGTTAACCCTCAAACTTCCTGATAACCTGTTTCCAAATACTGCAAGTACTGTTTATTCTGTGAAACTCTCAAACTGCATGTTAACCTGTTGCCAAACTCTGCTTACTGTTTATTCAGTGTAAACCTTCAAACTGCTTGATATCCTGTTGCCAAATACTGCAATTACTGTTTATTCTGTGAAACTCTCAAACTGCATGTTAACCTGTTGCCAAACTCTGCAAATACTGTTTATTCAGTGTAAAGTCTCAAACTGCATGATAACCTGTTGCCAATCTCTGCAAGTACTGATTAATCTGTGTTAACCTTCCAAATACCTGATATCCTGTTGTCTAACTCTGCAAGTACTGACTATTCAGTATTAAGCCTCAAACTGCCTGATAACCTGTTGCCAAACTCTGCAAGGACTGACTACACAGTGTTAACCCTCTAACTACCTGATATCCTGTTGTCTAACTCTGCAAGTACTGACTATTCAGTATTAACCTTCAAACTGCCTGATCACCTGTTGCCAAACTCTGCAAGGACTGACTACACAGTGTTAACCCTCAAACTGCCTGATAACAAGTTACCTACTCCTGCATTATTAACTATTTCTTGTTTTATCCTTCCTCTGTTTGAGTATAAGTGAACTATCCCTGCTCTCCTTATTCTGTGGAAGACATTTCCTGAAACCAGTTCCTTACTCAGAAGTCTATGTGGCTGATATCTTGTATTACTTTGGACTCAGGCTAACTCTGCTCCATATCGTGAGTACATTGTTTTTTAGAGGTTGTCGTGGGGTCACGTCCTGGATTAAACTCAGAGTGCAAGGGTGTTGTTTAAGTTCGCCCTAGCATTTGGGTCTTCTTCTGGACATTTCCTAACCTGACATTACAAACGGGCATAATATGGACCCTGATGAGTTATCCAGGGCTGTGGCTCTACAAGGGCAACTTCTGGGAAATCATTCTGCTCATTTGCAATCTTTGGATTCCAAGCTTGACCAGATTACTGCTCTGCTACATAACCTCTCCGCTCCTTCTCAAGCTACGGCGACTCCTGCTGCAGCTGCTACTAGCTCCAATGCTGTCTTTAACCCACCTCAACCTGTTGGACAGTATATACCACGAATCCCACTTCCAGATAAATATGACGGTAATCCTGAAGAATGCCGTGTATTCCTTAATCAATGTCGTTTACACTTCAGAAACAATTCTCAAGTTTTTTCCAATTCTACTTCCAAAATCACCTTTATTATATCCCTCATGAAGGGTAAGGCTCTAGCCTGGGTGTCTCCTCTTTTAGAGAAGAATGATCCTTTACTACAGGATGTGGAATTATTTGTGTCCATTTTTTCTTCTGTTTTTGACAAGCCTGGGAGGTCTGCAGCTGCAGAGGCAGGATTGTTGGATCTGAGACAGGGATCCCTTTCGGTAGCTCAATATGCTATTGAATTCAGGACTTTAGCCGCAGAAACTGATTGGAACCATGGTGCCTTATGGGCAGCCTTTCGCAAGGGACTTTGCGAACGCCTTAAGGATGAACTTGTATTTCGGGAACTCCCTGATTCATTGGAGGGTCTTATCAATTTGTGTATTACTCTTGACGCCCGGCATTCTGAACGTCTTCAGGAGAGAGATAGGAATCGGAGATCCTTTGTTAAATCTTCTTTTCGTCCTCCTATTCGAACCTCAAGTCTGTCTAATAATAATTCCCAATCTCCTGAGTCTGTGGAACCCATGGAAGTAGGAGCTATTAAATTGTCAGAAGCTGAACGCCATAGAAGGCGTACTCTTGGATTATGTCTGTATTGTGGTACCAAAGGACATTTACTGAAGGACTGTCTTATCCGGCCAGTAAAAGCCAAGGCTTAACTTTTGATAGAGGGACAGAGTTAAGCCAGAATCCCATGTCTTCCCTCAATTCTAAACTTTTTGTTCCTGTAACTATCACTTTTGGAAACACCAAGTTTTGAGCTCAAGCCCTCATTGACTCTGGAGCTCCTGGAGTTTTCATTGATTCAAACTTTGCTGACTCTCTCAGGATTCCTCTTCAAGCCAAGAAACAGTTAATTAAGGTAACCACTGTTAGTGGACAGCCTCTAGGTTCTGGTATCATACAAAATTCTACCATTCCTCTTCTTTTGTCTGTGGGCATACTCCATTCTGAAATTATCCATTTTGACGTCATCACTTCTCCCCACATACAGTTGATTCTGGGGTTACCTTGGTTGCAGCTTCATGATCCAGTCTTCTCATGGTCTAAAGGAGAACTTATGTCCTGGGGAACTGACTGTTTCAAACATTGCCTGCAAAATCCCTCAAAACCATCTTGTCCTGTTGTAGCTATGGTGGAAGTTCCTGATTCATTGCCTAATTACTATCATGCCTTTAGTGATGTGTTTTCTAAAAAGGAGGCTGAGACGTTACCTCCACACCGGATATTTGACTGTCCTATCGAATTCTTTTCAGGGGCTCATCTACCTAAGGGAAGGACCTATCCCCTCTCTTGTCAAGAAAAATGTCTCTCTTGAGGAATACATAAAGGACAACTTAGCCAGAGGATTTATTCGTCCTTCCTCATCACCTGTGGGTGCGGGTTTTTTCTTCATTGGGAAAAAAGATAGAGGTCTCCATCCCTGTATCGATTATCGGGCCTTGAATCAGATTACTGTCAAAAACAGCTATCCTCTGCCGCTCATTCCTGAGTTATTTAATCGTCTTCAAGGTGCTTCTATTTTTTCCAAGTTAGATCTCAGTGGGGCCTACAATCTGGTCAGAATCCGTATAGGAAACGAATGGAAGACGGCATTTAACACTAATTTTGGTCACTACGAGTATCTAGTAATGCCATTCGGATTGTGCAATGCACCAGCAGTATTTCAGCACTTTGTTAACAAAATCTTCAGAGATTATCTAAATCAATGTGTTATCATTTATCTCGATGACATTCTGATCTATTCCAAAACATTACAGGAACATGTACATCATGTAAGACTGGTACTTCAGAGGTTACGAGACAATTCCCTGTTCGCTAAATTGGAGAAATGCTCTTTTCATCAGAGTTCCATTCCCTTTTTGGGTTATATCATTTCAGAATCAGGTTTTGAGATGGATCCTGCTAAACTTTCGGCTATCAAGGACTGGCCCAGACCAACTACTCTCAAATCCCTGCAGAGGTTTCTTGGCTTTGCCAATTACTATAGAAAGTTTATTAAGAACTTTGCTGACATCACATCTCCGCTCACTTCTCTTACTAAGGGCAAAATTGTAAGAACTGGTCCACTTCGGCAGTACAGGCTTTTGAAATGCTAAAATCAGCATTTTCTTCTGCACCTCTTCTCAGTCATCCAATTCCTGATCTCCAGTTTATTTTGGAGGTTGACGCTTCTTCTATGGCAGCTGGAGCTGTTCTCTCCCAACGTGATCCGACTACCAGCAAAATACATCCTGTGGCGTTCTTTTCAAAAAAATTCAATCCTGCCGAGTAAATTATGATGTGGGCAATAAGGAGCTTTTGGCTATAAAATTAGCTTTGGATGAATGGAGGCATTGGTTAGAGGGTACCAGTCAACATTTTTTAATTCTGACAGATCATAAGAATCTTTTATACCTCCATACAGCTACTCGTCTCAATCCTCGTCAGGCTCGGTGGGCCTTGTTCTTCTCCAGGTTTAATTTTGTACTTTCCTATGTTCCTGGTTCAAAAATTTCCAAGGCAGATGCTTTATCTAGGCAGTTCCAATCTTCTGAGCCTTCTCCTTTGGATTCTGAACCTATACTACGTCCAGTCAAAGTTTTGGCTCAAGTATCCTCTTTTCCAGTACAGGCTTTACATGCTGCTCAAGTCCGGGTACCATCTTCTTGCAAACTACCTTCTGGTATCCTGTATGTACCCAAAGGATTACGTCTTAAGCTTCTACGTTGGGCTCATGACAACATTTCTGCAGGTCATCCTGGAGTAACCAATACTTTGTGGAAACTGAAGCAGCATGTTTGGTGGTCCACTATGAGTTCTTGTGCTTCTTAAAAACAATCTTCTCATCGACCGTTTGGTCTATTACACCCTCTTCCTATTCCTCATTACCCTTGGTCTCACTTATCCATGGACTTCGTACAGATCTTCCTGTTTCTGCTGGAAATACGACCATTTGGGTAGTGGTGGATCGGTTCTCCAAGTCTGCTCACTTCATACCTCTTCCAGGCTTGCCTTCAGCTCAAAGACTTTCTGAACTCTTTGTTCTACATATATCTTGTTTACATGGTTTTCCCACTGACATAGTCTCAGATTGCGGAGTTCAATTTGTTTCCAAGTTTTGGAGGTCTTTTGTAATCATCCTCAATCCAACAGACAGACTGAGCGTGTAAATCAAGCCTTGGAATCTTTTCTTAGACATTATGTAGACCATCACCACTCCAACTGGTCTCAGTTATTGCCTTTGGCGGAATTAGCTCACAACTCACGCTATAACGCCTCATTACAGACCTCTCCCTTTAAGGCAGCTTATGGTTTTGAACCTAGAACCTTTCCTATGATTACCAGTTCTACTGAAGTCCCTGGAGCAGATCGTATTGTGAAAAATCTCAGTAACCACTGGCAACTCATTCGTCAAAATCTTCTTTCCTCTTCTTTAAGACACAAGAGATATGCTGATCGCAGAAGGTGTAAGGCTCCTTTACTTCGTACTGGAGACAGAGTATTTTTATCCACCAGATTCATACGTCTAAAACAACCTTGTACTAAGTTAGGTCCTAAGTACATTGGTCCTTTTCGAATTGTTTCCAAAGTTTGTTCTTCTGCATACCGCCTGGCTTTACCCAAGACTCTCAAGATCCATCCAGTGTTTCATGTCTCCTTTCTCAAGCCAGTCATCTACAACCGGTACTCTATCAAGAGTAAACCACCTCCTCCACTTTCTGTAGAGGGAACTTCTGAGTTTGAAGTCAGACAGATTTTGGATTCCAAGCTACGGGGCAATAGGCTGTACTACCTGGTCCATTGGAAGGGTTATCCTATCTCTGAAAGATCTTGGGAACCAGCCTCTCATGTTCATGCTCCAGCTCTTATCAAGTCTTTTCACAAGAAATACCCTGCCAGGCCCAGTTGGGTCCCCCGGAGGGGTCCTTGAGGAGGGGGCACTGTCACGCTCGGCTGCTGGGAAGCTCCGGCGGTCCTCTCTGTGTGCTTGATTGGCAGGTAGTCTTAGCCGCCCCTTCCTGATGATGTCACTACCAGGCTTTTTATTCCGGGCTTCCTGTTTCTTCAGTGCCCGTTTGTTTGTTACTCTTTGTGGCTCCTGTGAGGAAACTCTCTAACTGCTGATTTTCTGTTGCCAAACTCTGAAAAGACTGACTATCCTGGGTTAACCCTCAAACTTCCTGATAACCTGTTTCCAAATACTGCAAGTACTGTTTATTCTGTGAAACTCTCAAACTGCATGTTAACCTGTTGCCAAACTCTGCAAATACTGTTTATTCAGTGTAAACCTTCAAACTGCTTGATATCCTGTTGCCAAATACTACAAGTACTGTTTATTCTGTGAAACTCTCAAACTGCATGTTAACCTGTTGTCAAACTCTGCAAATACTGTTTATTCAGTGTAAACTCTCAAACTGCATGATAACCTGTTGCCAATCTCTGCAAGTACTGATTAATCTGTGTTAACCTTCCAACTACCTGATGTCATGTTGTCTAACTCTGCAAGTACTGACTATTCAGTATTAACCCTCAAACTGCCTGATAACCTGTTGCCAAACTCTGCAAGGACTGACTACACAGTGTTAACCCTCTAACTACCTGATATCCTGTTGTCTAACTCTGCAAGTACTGACTATTCAGTATTAACCCTCAAACTGCCTGATAACACGTTACCTACTCCTGCATTATTAACTATTTCTTGTTTTATTCTTCCTCTGTTTGAGTATAAGTGGACTATCCCTGCTCTCCTGATTCTGTGGAAGACATTTCCTGAAACCAGTTCCTTACTCAGAAGTCTATGTGGCTGATATCTTGTATTACTTTGGACTCAGGCTAACTCTGCTCCATATCATGAGTACATTGGTTTTTAGAGGTTGTCGTGGGGTCACTTCCTGGATTAAACTCAGAGTGCAAGGGTGTTGTTTAAGTTCGCCCTAGCATTTGGGTCTTCTTCTGGACATTTCCTAACCTGACAGTATAAGGTTTGTTTTCTTATATTATCAGTTGTTTATACTTGTTACTTAACTATTATTTGTTATTTTTTCTTTAGCACCAACTCCTGTAATTACAGGGCTCGAAGTCTTTCTGCAACCAAGTTCCTGTTTACCATTCATCCGTTGGTAGAGATTGTTCCAATTCTACAATCAAGACTCCTTCAAGTTTCTTTAGGAAGATAATTGACTTCTTCTATCAAGTATTTTCCAGTTCCAGTCTTGTTTGGACTTTGTTTATCCTTTCGGCACTTTGCTTGTTTCTCATTTATGGAAATTTCTTCACATTCTTCCACATCAAAGATAAAAGAGGAGGAATTTCTACTTGTTGGCCATTATATGGTTATTGGGACTCTTCTGATTGCTCCATGTGGTTGCTACCTTCTCAAGCTGTATTCTCATTGGTCTCTGTATTCTATTCTTTGTTTTCTATGATGTTTTAATGTATTAATATATTTTTTTAATTTAATTGCTGTGTAAGCAGTAAAGGAAAAGTTTTATGCAAAATACTTGTCACTGTCTCTTTAATGAAATCTAGATTATTCCGTCACAAAGTTAGGATAATCTGAATTATTATCCATATGCAAGGATATACCTGAAAAATACAGACACCAAAATTCCTATGAACACAGAGGATACTATCTGTACTAGTTAAAGAACTGACAATCACAGGACAACATGGATATCAACAGGATTCGATTTGCCGAGTCAGTAAAGAAAGGTGTGGCTAACGTCATAAAAAGCCTCTGCAAACGCGTCGCCTCGTCTTTTGATAAATCCGAGGATCCGGCGAAACATGTGAAGGAGGGGAGCGGCGCTGGTGGGAGCTCTAAATAGTTTTTAAGACTTGCAAGATCTATTAGCTAATACACGCTAATTCATTTACAAGCCGTAAGGAACGGTTACTGTTAATCCATGGGCAGCAATCACGAGTAATTATTTACTAGAGTTTACAAAGCTACTCAGTATGCTTCTACTAGAATATAAGTATGGCGGCACAACCTAACTTATTTCATCCTAAATTTAACGATTACTATCTATCTGTGAAATATCACTGCTTCTTGTAATTTGCTATAAGGTAAAATATTACCGCTCATTAAAGTCCTGAACTGTGGCTAATTGCAGCAGGATAATATTTCATTATTCCTTTACATCTGCTGGCATTTAACATTGCACAAGCATTTCTAGTGAAATGCTTGTGCAATGCCGCGTCCTGCAAATTCGCGGCCAATCGACCTTTAGCAGGGGGTGTCAATCATCCTGATCTGAATGATTGCTGTCCACCACCTCAGAGGGGGGGGGGGGGGATGAGTTAAGAAGCGTATCTGATCTGAATGATTGCTGTCCACCACCTCAGAGGGAAGGATGACTTAAGAAGCGTATCTGATTAGAATGATTGCTGTCCACCACCTCAGAGGGAGGAATGAGTTAAGAAGCATATCTGATCAGAATAATTGCTGTCCACCACCTCAGAGGGGGGGATGAGTTAAGAAGCATATCTGATCAGAATGATTGCTGTCCACCACCACCTCAGAGGGGGGGAGATGAGTTAAGAAGCGTATCTGATCTGAATGATTGCTGTCCACCACCTCAGGGGGGGGGGGTGAGTTAAGAAGCATATCTGATCAGAATGATTGCTGTCCACCACCTCAGAGGGGGGGGGGTGTGAGTTAAGAAGCGTATCTGATCTGAATGATTGCTGTCCACCACCTCAGAGGGGGGGGGATGAGTTAAGAAGCGTATCTGATCAGAGTTATTGCTGTCCACCACCTCAGAGGGGGCGGGATGAGTTAAGAAGCGTATCTGATCAGAGTGATTGCTGTCCACCACCTCAGAGGTGGGGGGGGGAGTTAAGAAGCATATCTGATCAGAATAATTGCTATCCACCACCTCAGAGGGAGGGATGGGTTAAGAAGCGTATCTGATCAGAATGACTGCTGTCCACCACCTCAGGGGGGGGGGGTGAGTTAAGAAGCGTATCTAATCAGAATGACTGCTGTCCACCACCTCAGAGGGGGGGGGGGGGTGAGTTAAGAAGCATATCTGATCAGAATAATTGCTGTCCACCACCTCAGAGGGGGGATGAGTTAAGAAGCATATCTGATCAGAATGATTGCTGTCCACCACCACCTCAGAGGGGGGGAGATGAGTTAAGAAGCGTATCTGATCTGAATGATTGCTGTCCACCACCTCAGGGGGGGGGGTGAGTTAAGAAGCGTATCTGAGTTAAGAAGCGTATCTGATCAGAATGATTGCTGTCCACCACCTCAGAGGGGGGGGGGGGGATGAGTTAAGAAGCGTATCTGATCAGAGTGATTGCTGTCCACCACCTCAGAGGGGGAGGGATGAGTTAAGAAGCGTATCTGATCAGAGTTATTGCTGTCCACCACCTCAGAGGGGGCGGGATGAGTTAAGAAGCGTATCTGATCAGAGAAATTGCTGTCCACCACCTCACAGGGGGCGGGATCAGTTAGGAAGCTTATCTAATCTAAATGATTGCTGTCCACCACCTCAGAGGGAGGGATGAGTTAAGAAGCGTATCTGATCAGAATGACCGCTGTCCACCACCTCAGAGGGGGGGGGGGGGGGATGAGTTAAGAAGCGTATCTGATTAGAATGACTGCTGTCCACCACCTCAGGGGGGGGGGGGATGAGTTAAGAAGCATATCAGATCAGAATAATTGCTGTCCATCACCTCAGTGGGGGGATGAGTTAAGAAGCATATCTGATCAGAATGATTGCTGTCCACCACCTCAGGGGGGGGGGGGGTGAGTTAAGAAGCGTATCTGATCAGAATGATTGCTGTCCACCACCTCAAAGGGGGGGGAGATGAGTTAAGAAGCGTATCTGATCTAAATGATTGCTGTCCACCACCTCGGGGGGGGGGGGGTGAGTTAAGAAGCGTATCTGATCAGAATGATTGCTGTCCACCACCTCAGAGGGGGGGGGTGAGTTAAGAAGTGTATCTGATCTGAATGATTGCTGTCCACCACCTCAGAGGGAGGGATGAGTTAAGAAGCGTATCTGATTAGAATGATTGCTGTCCACCACCTAAGAGGGGGGGGGGGAATAAGTTAAGAAGCGTATCTGATCAGAATGATTGCTGTCCACCACCTCAGGGGGGGGGGGGGATGAGTTAAGAAGCGTATCTGATCAGAATGATTGCTGTCGACCACCTCAGAGGGAGGAATGAGTTAAGAAGCGTATCTAATTAGAATGATTGCTGTCCACCACCTCAGAGGGGGGGATGAGTTAAGAAGCGTATCTAATCAGAATGATTACTGTCCACCACCTCAGAGGGGGGGGGGGGGGGATGAGTTAAGAAGCATATCTGATCAGAATGATTGCTGTCCACCACCTCAGAGGGGGGATGAGTTAAGAAGCGTATCTGATCAGAATGACTGCTGTCCACCACCTCAGGGGGGGGGGGGATGAGTTACGAAGCGTATCTGATCAGAATGACTGCTGTCCACCACCTCAGGGGGGGGGGGATGAGATAAGAAGCGTATCTGATCAGAGTGTTTGCTGTCCACCACCTCAGAGGGAGGGATGAGTTAAGAAGCGTATCTGATCAGAATGATTGCTGTCCACCACCTCAGAGGGGGGGGGGTGAGTTAATAAGCGTATCTGATCAGAATGATTGCTGTCCACCACCTCAGAGGAAGGGGGATGAGTTAAGAAGCGTATCTGATCAGAATGATTGCTGTCCACCACCTCAGAGGGGGGGGGGGGGGGATGAGTTAAGAAGCGTATCTGATCAGAATGATTGCTGTCCACCACCTCAGAGGGGGGGGGGGATGAGTTAAGAAGCGTATCTGATCAGAGTGATTGCTGTCCACCACCTCAGAGGGGGAGGGATGAGTTAAGAAGCGTATCTGAGCAGAGTTTTTGCTGTCCACCACCTCAGAGGGGGCGGGATGAGGTAAGAAGCGTATCTGATCAGAGAAATTGCTGTCCACCACCTCACAGGGGGCGGGATCAGTTAGGAAGCTTATCTAATCTAAATGATTGCTGTCCACCACCTCAGAGGGAGGGATGAGTTAAGAAGCGTATCTGATCAGAATGACCGCTGTCCACCACCTTAGAGGGGGGGGGGGGATGAGTTAAGAAGCGTATCTGATCAGAATAATTGCTGTCCATCACCTCAGTGGGGGGGATGAGTTAAGAAGCATATCTGATCAGAATGATTGCTGTCCACCACCTCAGGGGGGGGGGTCAGTTAAGAAGCGTATCTGATCAGAATGATTGCTGTCCACCACCTCAAAGGGGGGGGAGATGAGTTAAGAAGCGTATCTGATCTAAATGATTGCTGTCCACCACCTCGGGGGGGGGGGGGGGTGAGTTAAGAAGCGTATCTGATCAGAATGATTGCTGTCCACCACCTCAGAGGGGGGGGGGGGTGAGTTAAGAAGTGTATCTGATCTGAATGATTGCTGTCCACCACCTCAGAGGGAGGGATGAGTTAAGAAGCGTATCTGATTAGAATGATTGCTGTCCACCACCTAAGAGGAGGGGGGGGAATAAGTTAAGAAGCGTATCTGATCAGAATGATTGCTGTCCACCACCTCAGAGGGGGGGGGGGGGATGAGTTAAGAAGCGTATCTGATCAGAATGATTGCTGTCGACCACCTCAGAGGGAGGAATGAGTTAAGAAGCGTATCTAATTAGAATGATTGCTGTCCACCACCTCAGAGGGGGGGATGAGTTAAGAAGCGTATCTGATCAGAATGATTACTGTCCACCACCTCAGAGGGGGGGGGGATGAGTTAAGAAGCATATCTGATCAGAATGATTGCTGTCCACCACCTCAGAGGGGGGATGAGTTAAGAAGCGTATCTGATCAGAATGACTGCTGTCCACCACCTCAGGGGGGGGGGATGAGTTACGAAGCGTATCTGATCAGAATGACTGCTGTCCACCACCTCAGGGGGGGGGGGGATGAGATAAGAAGCGTATCTGATCAGAGTGTTTGCTGTCCACCACCTCAGAGGGAGAGATGAGTTAAGAAGCGTATCTGATCAGAATGATTGCTGTCCACTACCTCAGAGGGGGGGTGAGTTAAGAAGCGTATCTGATCAGAATGATTGCTGTTCACCACCTCAGAGGGGGGGGGGGATGAGGTAAGAAGCGTATCTGATCAGAATGATTGCTGTCCACCACCTCAGAGGGGGCGGGATGAGTTAAGAAGCGTATCTGATCAGAGTGATTGCTGTCCACCACCTCAGGGGGGGGGGATGAGTTAAGAAGCGTATCTGATCAGAATGATTGCTGTCCACCACCACAGAGGGGGGGGGTGAGTTAAGAAGCGTATCTGATCAGAATGATTGCTGTCCACCACTCCAGAGGGGGGGGGGGTGAGTTAAGAAGCGTATCTGATCTGAATGATTGCTGTCAACCACCTCAGAGGGGGGGGGGGATGAGTTAAGAAGCGTATCTGAACAGAATGCTTGCTGTCCACCACCTCAGAGGGGGGGATGAGTTAAGAAGCGTATCTGATCAGAGTGATTGCTGTCCACCACCTCAGAGGGGGAGGGATGAGTTAAGAAGCGTATCTGATCAGAGTTATTGCTGTCCACCACCTCAGAGGGGGCGGGATGAGTTAAGAAGCGTATCTGATCAGAGAAATTGCTGTCCACCACCTCACAGGGGGCGGGATCAGTTAGGAAGCTTATCTAATCTAAATGATTGCTGTCCACCACCTCAGAGGGAGGGATGAGTTAAGAAGCGTATCTGATCAGAATGACCGCTGTCCACCACCTCAGAGGGGGGGGGGATGAGTTAAGAAGCGTATCTGATTAGAATGACTGCTGTCCACCACCTCAGGGGGGGGGGAAGAGTTAAGAAGCATATCAGATCAGAATATTTGCTTGTCATCACCTCAGTGGGGGGATGAGTTAAGAAGCATATCTGATCAGAATGATTGCTGTCCACCACCTCAGGGGGGGGGGGTGAGTTAAGAAGCGTATCTGATCAGAATGATTGCTGTCCACCACCTCAAAGGGGGGGGAGATGAGTTAAGAAGCGTATCTGATCTAAATGATTGCTGTCCACCACCTCGGGGGGGGGGGGGGTGAGTTAAGAAGCGTATCTGATCAGAATGATTGCTGTCCACCACCTCAGAGGGGGGGGGGTGAGTTAAGAAGTGTATCTGATCTGAATGATTGCTGTCCACCACCTCAGAGGGAGGGATGAGTTAAGAAGCGTATCTGATTAGAATGATTGCTGTCCACCACCTAAGAGGGGGGGGGGGGAATAAGTTAAGAAGCGTATCTGATCAGAATGATTGCTGTCCACCACCTCAGGGGGGGGGGGGGATGAGTTAAGAAGCGTATCTGATCAGAATGATTGCTGTCGACCACCTCAGAGGGAGGAATGAGTTAAGAAGCGTATCTAATTAGAATGATTGCTGTCCACCACCTCAGAGGGGGGGATGAGTTAAGAAGCGTATCTAATCAGAATGATTACTGTCCACCACCTCAGAGGGGGGGGGGGGATGAGTTAAGAAGCATATCTGATCAGAATGATTGCTGTCCACCACCTCAGAGGGGGGATGAGTTAAGAACCGTATCTGATCAGAATGACTGCTGTCCACCACCTCAGGGGGGGGGGATGAGTTACGAAGCGTATCTGATCAGAATGACTGCTGTCCACCACCTCAGGGGGGGGGATGAGATAAGAAGCGTATCTGATCAGAGTGTTTGCTGTCCACCACCTCAGAGGGAGGGATGAGTTAAGAAGCGTATCTGATCAGAATGATTGCTGTCCACCACCTCAGAGGGGGGGGGGGTGAGTTAATAAGCGTATCTGATCAGAATGATTGCTGTCCACCACCTCAGAGGAAGGGGGATGAGTTAAGAAGCGTATCTGATCAGAATGATTGCTGTCCACCACCTCAGAGGGGGGGGGGGGGGATGAGTTAAGAAGCGTATCTGATCAGAATGATTGCTGTCCACCACCTCAGAGGGGGGGGGGGATGAGTTAAGAAGCGTATCTGATCAGAGTGATTGCTGTCCACCACCTCAGAGGGGGAGGGATGAGTTAAGAAGCGTATCTGATCAGAGTTATTGCTGTCCACCACCTCAGAGGGGGCGGGATGAGGTAAGAAGCGTATCTGATCAGAGAAATTGCTGTCCACCACCTCACAGGGGGCGGGATCAGTTAGGAAGCTTATCTAATCTAAATGATTGCTGTCCACCACCTCAGAGGGAGGGATGAGTTAAGAAGCGTATCTGATCAGAATGACCGCTGTCCACCACCTTAGAGGGGGGGGGGATGAGTTAAGAAGCGTATCTGATTAGAATGACTGCTGTCCACCACCTCAGGGGGGGGGATGAGTTAAGAAGCATATCTGATCAGAATAATTGCTGTCCATCACCTCAGTGGGGGGGATGAGTTAAGAAGCATATCTGATCAGAATGATTGCTGTCCACCACCTCAGGGGGGGGGGGGGTCAGTTAAGAAGCGTATCTGATCAGAATGATTGCTGTCCACCACCTCAAAGGGGGGGGAGATGAGTTAAGAAGCGTATCTGATCTAAATGATTGCTGTCCACCACCTCGGGGGGGGGGGGGGTGAGTTAAGAAGCGTATCTGATCAGAATGATTGCTGTCCACCACCTCAGAGGGGGGGGGGTGAGTTAAGAAGTGTATCTGATCTGAATGATTGCTGTCCACCACCTCAGAGGGAGGGATGAGTTAAGAAGCGTATCTGATTAGAATGATTGCTGTCCACCACCTAAGAGGAGGGGGGGGAATAAGTTAAGAAGCGTATCTGATCAGAATGATTGCTGTCCACCACCTCAGAGGGGGGGGGGATGAGTTAAGAAGCGTATCTGATCAGAATGATTGCTGTCGACCACCTCAGAGGGAGGAATGAGTTAAGAAGCGTATCTAATTAGAATGATTGCTGTCCACCACCTCAGAGGGGGGGATGAGTTAAGAAGCGTATCTGATCAGAATGATTACTGTCCACCACCTCAGAGGGGGGGGGGGATGAGTTAAGAAGCATATCTGATCAGAATGATTGCTGTCCACCACCTCAGAGGGGGGATGAGTTAAGAAGCGTATCTGATCAGAATGACTGCTGTCCACCACCTCAGGGGGGGGGGATGAGTTACGAAGCGTATCTGATCAGAATGACTGCTGTCCACCACCTCGGGGGGGGGGGGATGAGATAAGAAGCGTATCTGATCAGAGTGTTTGCTGTCCACCACCTCAGAGGGAGAGATGAGTTAAGAAGCGTATCTGATCAGAATGATTGCTGTCCACTACCTCAGAGGGGGGGGGGGGTGAGTTAAGAAGCGTATCTGATCAGAATGATTGCTGTTCACCACCTCAGAGGGGGGGGGGGGATGAGGTAAGAAGCGTATCTGATCAGAATGATTGCTGTCCACCACCTCAGAGGGGGCGGGATGAGTTAAGAAGCGTATCTGATCAGAGTGATTGCTGTCCACCACCTCAGGGGGGGGGATGAGTTAAGAAGCGTATCTGATCAGAATGATTGCTGTCCACCACCACAGAGGGGGGGGGGGGGTGAGTTAAGAAGCGTATCTGATCAGAATGATTGCTGTCCACCACTCCAGAGGGGGGGGGGGGTGAGTTAAGAAGCGTATCTGATCAGAATGACTGCTGTCCACCACCTCAGGGGGGGGGATGAGTTACGAAGCGTATCTGATCAGAATGACTGCTGTCCACCACCTCGGGGGGGGGGGGGATGAGATAAGAAGCGTATCTGATCAGAGTGTTTGCTGTCCACCACCTCAGAGGGAGAGATGAGTTAAGAAGCGTATCTGATCAGAATGATTGCTGTCCACTACCTCAGAGGGGGGGGGTGAGTTAAGAAGCGTATCTGATCAGAATGATTGCTGTTCACCACCTCAGAGGGGGGGGGGGGATGAGGTAAGAAGCGTATCTGATCAGAATGATTGCTGTCCACCACCTCAGAGGGGGCGGGATGAGTTAAGAAGCGTATCTGATCAGAGTGATTGCTGTCCACCACCTCAGGGGGGGGGATGAGTTAAGAAGCGTATCTGATCAGAATGATTGCTGTCCACCACCACAGAGGGGGGGGGGGTGAGTTAAGAAGCGTATCTGATCAGAATGATTGCTGTCCACCACTCCAGAGGGGGGGGGGGGGTGAGTTAAGAAGCGTATCTGATCTGAATGATTGCTGTCAACCACCTCAGAGGGGGGGGGATGAGTTAAGAAGCGTATCTGAACAGAATGCTTGCTGTCCAACACCTCAGAGGGGGGGATGAGTTAAGAAGCGTATCTGATCAGAGTGATTGCTGTCCACCACCTCAGAGGGGGAGATGAGTTAAGAAGCGTATCTGTTATGGTACCAACTGTGTACCAAGGGTTAATACCAGAGAACAATGTCCTGCATAGGGAATCAGCAATACACAACCCCGCCAGTTTCAGGTTTAAAACAGAATGTCTACTTTATTTGAAGGCAGCACACAGATTTATACACCCTGGCTTCAGGTTACAAAGGGCATTGGTTTAACAGTAAAGCAGACATATGAACAATGCATCAAACCTCTAACAATTGTCTATTGACAGGTAAAACAGATTAACATATTAAGTTAATTAACTGGGGAAGAACGTTTACTCAGACAATCTGATGTTGGGCAGTCTAGTTAACATAATCACACAAGGACACAATCAGTTTACCCAGACAGACTCCTGAGACACAATCAGATCTGAAACATACATAGAATACATCTTATTACTGAATATAGGAACAGTTCTTATTAGCTATAAAGTCTTTTATGCCCACTTGGCTTATAGAGTCACAATTGCTCCCACAAGGGGCACTCACACCCTGTACCCATCCTGTATTTATGGATACAGGGTGACATAGACATAAGACAGAGTTATGAAAGTACATGGGGTGTCCAGCATATAACATTCCATATTTCCATGCAGTCTCTGGGTATCCTTAAGCCCATGTACCTCCAGCCCAAAGAATGTTCCATAACAGGCCCTCCAATGTACAATGGCGAGATTGGTTTTGTCACATCTCTCCCCTTTTCCAAACAGACTAACAGGGTATCTGACCTCCTGCCGGTCAGTGCCCTGGTTAGTCCAGCAACCCACCCATAAAACACAATTAGTAGTACAGCCCACCCACAATAAATGGTTACTACACCTGAGTACGGGGAAAACTTGTCCATGTCCAGGTACCTCACCACAGCTGTGTGGGGGACTGGTACGCTGAATTGGTGGGTTGCGAGGTGGGCAGAGACCAGCTGTACTCTGCCCGGGTGCCAACACTACCATGGAAGTAGCCTGGTGGGAGCCTGGTTGCTGGAGGGGGAGACCGACTGTCTCCCCTTTGGATACATAGCTGTGCTGCTGGAGGGGGAGACCAATCGTCTTCCCTTAGGCTAAACAGCCGTGTTGCTGGGGGACAGGACCAACTGTCCCTACCCCTTTTAACGCAGCCTGCTGCTGGGGAATGGAGTCTGGGCTCCCAAAGTCAGGCTCTGCAAAGGACTCCCATAACAAGCCAGGACCATCAAACTCCTCTCCCTCTGGTTTGTTATGCTCGGCTGTCCAGGGTATATACTGTGCCATATACCACCAGAGCGCCTGGTAGGCATGTCAGTTTGCTGGGACAATCCATCTGTATTCCCGTTATGAGAGAGAATTCCTGTCCATACAAACAAGGGTTCAAATTCCTCAGTGCCCAGACCAGGGCCAAACAGTCCTTCAAAATCCCATCAGCTTCTTTACGAGTTTTCTGTACCTGCTCTTTATAGGTATCCACAATCACTTCATACTGACATAGGGTGCCCTTGAGTTGCTGCACCTCACTATGAGCCAGCGTCAGCTTCTCCTCAAGTGTCGCTAAGTTTGTCTTTAATGTTTCATGTTCCACTCTCAAGCTGGTGTTTTCTGCAGTCTGTCGGTGCAGCTTGTCTAGCAGAGATTCACGTTCTAAACGTGCCTTTTCCTCTGCGCTCCTCTTCTCCTTCATCAGCGCATTGTAACGGGACTTCCACGTATCAATAGCGGATAGAGATTTGCTGAGCTCAGCGTTCTGGGGCTTAGCAGCAGGGGGGTCAGTCTCTGCTGCACGGATCTGAGCACGGGTAGTCACAGGGTTAACATCAGCGGGACCCATGGGAGCATAGGCAGAAACAAGGGGGGCCAAGTCATTTCCAAGAAGAACATCAGCAGGTAAGTCCTTCTTGACCCCCACATTCACAGGTCTAGTGCCCACTCCCCAATCCAAATGTACCCTGGCAACAGGTAGGCTGAACACATCGCCCCCTGCTACCCTCACAGCCACAGTGTCTCCAGTGTACTGTTTCTCAGACACCAAGTTCTTTTGAAGCAAGGTCATGGTAGCACCAGTATCCCGTAGACCACTGACCTTCTTCCCATTCACTTTAACCAGTTGCCGGTTATTGCGGTGGGCAGCTTGCACAAGGTCTGCCTCATGTAGGATGCTCCAGCATTCTTGCGCCTCTACGTAGCGGGCCGCAGGCTGAGGATTACGTGGGATTCCGCCGGCGGGTCTTCTCCAGGACTGCGCTTGGTTCGCTGCGTTTAGGGGACACTCTGGTCTTTTGTGCCCTAGTTGCTTACATCCAAAGCACCGAATAGGTTGTGAGTAGCCCCGCGAATTGAACCGGGCACTCTGAGGGTAGTTCGTGGCCGGAGGCCGTGTGGTATAGCGGTGCGCCGGGGTTTGGTAACTGGCAGCTGCTGGGGTGACTGGGGGTCTGTACTCCACTCTAGCAGGGGGCTTAAAGGTAGCAGTGTCCAGCTTGCGGGCATCCGTATACTCATCTGCCAAGCGAGCCGCTTCCTGCAGGGTGGAGGGTTTACGGTCCCGAACCCACTCTCGAACTCCTGCGGGTAACTTGTCGAAGCAATGTTCCAACAGGAATAGCTGCAGCACCTCTTCCCCAGATATGGCTTGGCACCCCGCTATCCAGTGAGCTGCTGTGCGGTGCACCTTACATGCCCACTCAAGGTAGGAATCTCCAGCTAATTTAACAGTGTCTCTGAACCGCCTCCGGTATGCCTCCGGTGTAACCGCATACCTGGAGAGCAGAGCCTCTTTTACAGTATTATAATCCCTGACTTCCTCATCTGGAATGGCCAGAAAAGCCTCTCTGGCCCGGCCGGATAATTTTCCAGATAATATCGTGACCCAGTCCTCTGCGGGTACCTTGTGTAGTGCACATTGCCTCTCAAAATCTGCAAGGTACCCATCAATCTCTCCTTCTGTTTCCAGGAAGTTTTTAAAAGCTGCAAAATTTACTTTTCTCTTTTCCATCTTAGTCAGTATTGTAATAATCCCCCTCTTCCTGAGGTTACTGGCTTGTGTAGTTGCTTTTCTGGGCGATAAGGTTCATTCCGTCGCTGCCACCAATGTTACGGTACCAACTGTGTACCAAGGGTTAATACCAGAGAACAATGTCCTGCATAGGGAATCAGCAATACACAACCCCGCCAGTTTCAGGTTTAAAACAGAATGTCTACTTATTTGAAGGCAGCACACAGATTTATACACCCTGGCTTCAGGTTACAAAGGGCATTGGTTTAACAGTAAAGCAGACATATGAACAATGCATCAAACCTCTAACAATTGTCTATTGACAGGTAAAACAGATTAACATATTAAGTTAATTAACTGGGGAAGAACGTTTACTCAGACAATCTGATGTTGGGCAGTCTAGTTAACATAATCACACAAGGACACAATCAGTTTACCCAGACAGACTCCTGAGACACAATCAGATCTGAAACATACATAGAATACATCTTATTACTGAATATAGGAACAGTTCTTATTAGCTATAAAGTCTTTTATGCCCACTTGGCTTATAGAGTCACAATTGCTCCCACAAGGGGCACTCACACCCTGTACCCATCCTGTATTTATGGATACAGGGTGACATAGACATAAGACAGAGTTATGAAAGTACATGGGGTGTCCAGCATATAACATTCCATATTTCCATGCAGTCTCTGGGTATCCTTAAGCCCATGTACCTCCAGCCCAAAGAATGTTCCATAACAGGCCCTCCAATGTACAATGGCGAGATTGGTTTTGTCACAGTATCTGATCTGAATGATTGCTGTCCACCACCTCAGAGGGAGGGATGAGCTAAGAAGCATATCTGATCTGAATGATTGCTGTCCACCACCTCAGAGGGAGGGATGAGTTAAGAAGCGTATCTGATCAGAGTGATTGCTGTCCACCACCTCAGAGGGGGTGGGATGAGTTAAGAAGCGTATCTGATCAGAATGATTGATGTCCACCACCTCAGAGGGAGGAATGAGTTAAGAAGCGTATCTGATTAGAATGATTGCTGTCCACCACCTCAGAGGGTGGGATGAGTTAAGAAGCGTATCTGATCAGAATGATTGCTGTCCACCACCACCTCAGAGGGGGGGAGATGAGTTAAGAAGCGTATCTGATCTGATTGATTGCTGTCCACCACCTCAGGGGGGGGGGGGTGAGTTAAGAAGCGTATCTGATCAGAATGATTGCTGTCCACCACCTCAGAAGGGGGATGAGTTAAGAAGCGTATCTGATCTGAATGATTGCTGTCCACCACCTCAGAGGGAGGGATGAGTTAAGAAGCGTATCTGATTAGAATGATTGCTGTCCACCACCTCAGAGGGGGGGGGGATAAGTTAAGAAGCATATCTGATCAGAATGATTGCTGTCCAACACCTCAGGGGGGGGGATGAGTAAATAAGCATATCTGATTAGAATGATTGCTGTCCGTCACCTCAGAAGGGGGATGAGTTAAGAAGCGTATCTGATCTGAATGATTGCTATCCACCACCTCAGAGGGAGGGATGAGTTAAGAAGCGCATCTGATTAGAATGATTGCTGTCCACCACCTCAGAGGGGGGGGGGATAAGTTAAGAAGCATATCTGATCAGAATGATTGCTGTCCACCACCTCAGAGGGGGGGATGAGTTAAGAAGCGTATCTGATCAGAATGATTGCTGTCCACCACCTCAGAGGGGGCGGGATGAGTTAATAAGCGTATCTGATCAGAATGATTGCTGTCCACCACCACAGAGGGGGGGGGATGAGTTAAGAAGAGTATCTGATCAGAATGATTGCTGTGCACCACCTCAGAGGGGGGGATGAGTTAAGAAACGTATCTGATTAGAATGATTGCTGTCCACCACCTCAGGGGGGCGGGATGAGTTAAGAAGCGTATCTGATCAGAATGATTGCTGTCCACCACCTCAGAGGGGGCGGGATGAGTTAATAAGCGTATCTGATCAGAATGATTGCTGTCCACCACAACAGAGGGGGGGGGGGGGGTGAGCTAAGAAGCATATCTAATCAGAATGATTGCTGTCCACCACCTCAGAGGGGGGGGGGATGAGTTAAGAAGCGTATCTGATCAGAATGATTGCTGTCCACCACCTCAGAGGGGGCGGGATGAGTTAAGAAGCGTATCTGATCAGAATGATTGCTGTCCACCACCTCAGAGGGGGGGGGGATGAGTTAAGAAGCGTATCTGATCAGAATGATTGCTGTCCACCACCTCAGGGGGGTGGGGATGAGTTAAGAACCGTATCTGATCAGAATGATTGCTGTCCACCACCACAGGGGGGGGGGGGATGAGGTAAGAAGCGTATCTGATCAGAATGATTGCTGTCCACCACCACAGAGGGGGGGGATATAAGTTAAGAAGCGTATCTGATCAGAATAATTGCTGTCCACCACCACAGAGGGGGGGGGGGGGGTGAGTTAAGAAGCGTATCTGATCAGAATGATTGCTGTCCACCACCTCAGAGGGGGGGGGATGAGTTAAGAAGCGTATCTGATCAGAATGATTGCTGTCCACCACCACAGGGGGGGGGGGATGAGGTAAGAAGCGTATCTAATCAGAATGATTGCTGTCCACCACCACAGAGGGGGGGGGGGGGGGAATGTGAGTTAAGAAGCGTATCTGATCAGAATGATTGCTGTCCACCGCCACAGAGAGGGGGGGGATGAGTTAAGAAGCTTATCTGATCAGAATGATTGCTGTCCACCACCTCAGAGGGGGCGGGATGAGTTAAGAAGCGTATCTGATCAGAATGATTGCTGTCCACCACCTCGGGGGGGTGAGTTAAGAAGCGTATCTGATCAGAGTGATTGCTGTCCACCACCTCAGGGGGGGGATGAGTTAAGAAGCGTATCTGATCAGAATGATTGCTGTCCACCACCACAGAGGGGGGGGGGGGGTGAGTTAAGAAGCGTATCTGATCAGAATGATTGCTGTCCACAACTACAGAGGGGGGGGTGAGTTAAGAAGCGTATCTGATCTGAATGATTGCTGTCAACCACCTCAGAGGGGGGGATGAGTTAAGAAGCGTATCTGAACAGAATGATTGCTGTCCACCACCTCAGAGGGGGGGATGAGTTAAGAAGCGTATTTGATCAGAGTGATTGCTGTCCACCACCTCAGAGGGGGAGATGAGTTAAGAAGTGTATCTGATCTGAATGATTGCTGTCCACCACCTCAGAGGGAGGGATAAGTTAAGAAGCGTATCTGATCTGAATGATTGCTGTCCACCACCTAAGAGGGTGGGATGAGTTAAGAAGCGTATCTGATCAGAATGATTGCTGTCCACCACCTCAGAGGGGAGGGGGATGAGTTAAGAAGTGTATCTGATCAGAATGATTGCTGTTCACCACCTCAGAGGGGGGGGATGAGTTAAGAAGCGTATCTGATCAGAATGATTGCTGTCCACTACCTCAGAGGGGGGGGGGATGAGTTAGGAAGCGTATCTGATCAGAATGATTGCTGTCCACCACCTCAGAGGGGTGGGGGATAAGTTAAGAAGCGTATCTGATCTGAATGACTGCTGTCCACCACCTCAGAGGGGGGGGGATGAGTTAAGAAGCGTATCTGATCAGAGTGATTGCTGTCTACCACCTCAGAGGGGGGATGAGTTACGAAGCGTATCTGATCAGAATGATTGCTGTCCACCACCTCGGGGGGGGGGAGGGTGAGTTAAGAAGCGTATCTGATCAGAATGATTGCTGTCCACCACCTCAGAGGAAGGGGGATGAGTTAAGAAAAGTATCTGATCAGAATGATTGCTGTCCACCACCTCAGAGGGGGGGGGGGGGATGAGTTAAGAAGCGTATCTGATCAGAATGATTGCTGTCCACCACCTCAGAGGGGGGGGGGATGAGTTAAGAAACGTATCTGATCAGAGTGATTGTTGTCCACCACCTCAGAGGGGGAGGGATGAGTTAAGAAGCGTATCTGATCAGAGTGATTGCTGTCCACCACCTCAGAGGGGGCGGGATGAGTTAAGAAGTGTATCTGATCAGAGAAATTGCTGTCCACCACCTCACAGGGGGCGGGATCAGTTAGGAAGCTTATCTAATCTAAATGATTGCTGTCCACCACCTCAGAGGGAGGGATGAGTTAAGAAGCGTATCTGATCAGAATGACCGCTGTCCACCACCTCAGAGGGGGGGGGGGGATGAGTTAAGAAGCATATCTGATTAGAATGACTGCTGTCCACCACCTCAGGGGGGGGGATGAGTTAAGAAGCATATCAGATCAGAATAATTGCTGTCCATCACCTCAGTGGGGGGGATGAGTTAAGAAGCATATCTGATCAGAATGATTGCTGTCCACCACCTCAGGGGGGGGGTGAGTTAAGAAGCGTATCTGATCAGAATGATTGCTGTCCACCACCTCAAAGGGGGGGGGAGATGAGTTAAGAAGCGTATCTGATCTAAATGATTGCTGTCCACCACCTCGGGGGGGGGGGGGGGGTGAGTTAAGAAGCGTATCTGATCAGAATGATTGCTGTCCACCACCTCAGAGGGGGGGGGGGTGAGTTAAGAAGTGTATCTGATCTGAATGATTGCTGTCCACCACCTCAGAGGGAGGGATGAGTTAAGAAGCGTATCTGATTAGAATGATTGCTGTCCACCACCTAAGAGGGGGGGGGGGAATAAGTTAAGAAGCGTATCTGATCAGAATGATTGCTGTCCACCACCTCAAAGGGGGGGGGGGATGAGTTAAGAAGCGTATCTGATCAGAATGATTGCTGTCCACCACGTCAGGGGTGGGGGGGTGAGTTAAGAAGCGTATCTGATCAGAATGATTGCTGTCCACCACCTCAGAGGGGGGGAGATGAGTTAAGAAGCGTATCTGATCTGAATGATTGCTGTCCACCACCTCAGAGGGGGGGTGAGTTAAGAAGCGTATCTGATCAGAATGATTGCTGTCCACCACCTCAGAGGGGGGGGGATGAGTTAAGAAGCGTATCTGATCTGAATGATTGCTGTCCACTACCTCAGAGGGAGGGATGAGTTAAGAAGCGTATCTGATTAGAATGATTGCTGTCCACCACCTCAGAGGGGGGGGGGGGGATAAGTTAAGAAGCGTATCTGATCAGAATGATTGCTGTCCACCACCTCAAAGGGGGGGGGGATGAGTTAAGAAGCGGATCTGATCAGAATGATTGTTGTCGACCACCTCAGAGGAAGGAATGAGTTAAGAAGTGTATCTAATTAGAATGATTGCTGTCCACCACTTCAGAGGGGGGGGATGAGTTAAGAAGCGTATCTGATCAGAATGATTGCTGTCCACCACCTCAGAGTGGGGGGGATGAGTTAAGAAGCATATCTTATCAGAATGATTGCTGTCCACCACCTCAGAGGGGGGATGAGTTAAGAAGCGTATCTGATCAGAATGATTGCTGTCCACCACCTTAGAGGGGGGGGGGGATGAGTTACGAAGCGTATCTGATCAGAATGACTGCTGTCCACCACCTCAGGGGGGGGGATGAGTTAAGAAGCGTATCTGATCAGAGTGTTTGCTGTCCACCACCTCAGAGGGGGGGGATGAGTTAAGAAGCGTATCTGATTAGAATGATTGCTGTCCACCACCTCAGAGGGGGGGGATGAGTAAAGAAGCGTATCTGATCAGAGTGATTGCTGTCCACCACCTCAGAGGGGGAGATGAGTTAAGAAGCGTATCTGATCTGAATTATTGCTGTGCACCACCTCAAGGGAGGGATGAGTTAAGAAGCGTATCTGATCTGAATGATTGCTGTCCACCACCTCAGAGGGAGGGATGAGTTAAGAAGCGTATCTGATCAGAGTGATTGCTGTCCACCACCTCAGAGGGGGCGGGATGAGTTAAGAAGCGTATCTGATCAGAATGATTGCTGTCCACCACCTCAGAGGGAGGAATGAGTTAAGAAGCGTATCTGATTAGAATGATTGCTGTCCACCACCTCAGGGGGGGGGGATGAGTTAAGAAGCGTATCTGATCAGAATGATTGCTGTCCACCACCTCGGGGGGGGGGGATGAGTTAAGAAGCATATCTGATCAGAATGATTGCTGTCCACCACCTCGGGGGGGGGGGGGGGTGAGTTAAGAAGCGTATCTGATCAGAATGATTGCTGTCCACCACCTCAGAGGGGGGGGGGGGGATGAGTTAAGAAGTGTATCTGATCAGAATGACTGCTGTCCACCACCTCAGGGGGGGGGGATGAGTTAAGAAGCGTATCTGATCAGAATGATTGCTGTCCACCACCTCAGAGGGGGGGGGGTGAGTTAAGAAGCGTATCTGATGAGAATGATTGCTGTCCACCACCTCAGAGGGTGGGGGATGAGTTAAGAAGCGTATCTGATCAGAATGATTGCTGTCCACCACCTTAGAGGGGGGGGGGGGTGAGTTAAGAAGCATATCTGATCAGAGTAATTGCTGTCCACCACCTCAGAGGGGGCGGGATGAGTTAAGAAGCGTATCTGATCTGAATGATTGCTGTCCACCACCTCAGAGGGGGGGATGAGTTAAGGAGCGTATCTGATCACAGTGATTGCTGTCCACCACCTCAGAGGGGGCGGGATGAGTTGAGAAGCGTATCTGATCTGAATGATTGCTGTCCACCACCTCAGTGGAGGGGATGAGTTAAGAAGCGTATCTGATCAGAATGATTGCTCTCCACCACCTCAGAGGGGGGGGATGAGTTAAGAAGCGTATCTGATCTGAATGATTGCTGTCCACCACCTCAGAGGGGGGGGATGAGTTAAGAAGCGTATCTGATCAGAATGATTGCTGTCCACCACCTCAGAGGGGGGGATGAGTTAAGAAGCGTATCTGATCAGAGTGATTGCTGTCCACCACCTCAGAGGGGGAGATGAGTTAAGAAGCGTATCTGATCTGAATGATTGCTGTCCACCACCTCAGAGGGAGGGATGAGTTGAGAAGCGTATCTGATCTGAATGATTGCTGTCCACCACCTCAAAGGGAGGGATGAGTTAAGAAGCGTATCTGATCAGAGTGATTGCTGTCCACCACCTCAGAGGGGGGCGGGATGAGTTAAGAAGCGTATCTGATCAGAATGATTGCTGTCCACCACCTAAGAGGGAGGAATGAGTTAGGAAGCGTATCTAATTAGAATGATTGCTGTCCACCACCTCAGAGGGGGGGGATGAGTTAAGAAGCGTATCTGATCAGAATGATTGCTGTCCACAACCTCAGAGGGGGGGGGGGATGAGTTAAGAAGCATATCTGATCAGAGTGATTGCTGTCCACCACCTCAGAGGGGGCGGGATGAGTTAAGAAGCGTATCTGATCTGAATGATTACTGTCCACCACCTCAGAGGGGGGCATGAGTTAAGAAGCGTATCTGATTAGAATGATTGCTGTCCACCACCTCAGAGGGGGGGATGAGTAAAGAAGCGTATCTGATCAGAGTGATTGCTGTCCACCACCTCAGAGGGGGAGATGAGTTAAGAAGCGTATCTGATCTGAATTATTGCTGTCCACCACCTCAAGGGAGGGATGAGTTAAGAAGCGTATCTGATCTGAATGATTGCAGTCCACCACCTCAGAGGGAGGGATGAGTTAAGAAGCGTATCTGATCAGAGTGATTGCTGTCCACCACCTCAGAGGGGGCGGGATGAGTTAAGAAGCGTATCTGATCAGAATGATTGCTGTCCACCACCTAAGAGGGAGGAATGAGTTAGGAAGCGTATCTAATTAGAATGATTGCTGTCCACCACCTCAGAGGGGGGGATGAGTTAAGAAGCGTATCTGATCAGAATGATTGCTGTCCACCACCTCAAGGGGGGGCGGGGAATGAGTTAAGAAGCATATCTGATCAGAATGACTGCTGTCCACCACCTCAGAGGGGGGGGGGATGAGTTAAGAAGCGTATCTGATCAGAATGACTGCTGTCCACCACCTCAAGGGGGGGGTGGGGGATGAGTTAAGAAGCGTATCTGATCAGAGTGTTTGCTGTCCACCACCTCAGAGGGGGGGATGAGTTAAGAAGCGTATCTCATCAGAATGATTGCTGTCTACCACCTCAGAGGGGGAGGGGGGGATGAGTTAAGAAGCGTATCTGATCAGAATGATTGCTGTCCACCACCTCAGAGGGGGGGATGAGTTAAGAAGCGTATCTGATCAGAATGATTGCTGTCCACCACCTCAGAGGGGGGGGGGGGGGATGAGTTAAGAAGCGTATCTGATCAGAGTGATTGCTGTCCACCACCTCAGAGGGGGCGGGATGAGTTAAGAAGCGTATCTGATCTGAATGATTGATGTCCACCACCTCAGAGGGGGGGATGAGTTAAGAAGCGTATCTGATCAGAATGATTGCTGTCCACCACCTCGGGGGGGGGGGGGGGGGGGAGTTAAGAAGCGTATCTGATCAGAATGATTGCTGTCCACCACCTCAGAGGGGGGGGGGGGAATTAAGAAGCGTATCTGATCAGAGTGATCGCTGTCCACCACATCAGAGGGGGGATGAGTTAAGAAGCGTATCTGATCAGAATGATTGCTGTCCACCACCTCAGAGGGGGGGGGGGGATGAGTTAAGAAGCGTATCTGATCAGAATGATTGCTGTCCACAACCTCAGAGGGGGGGGGGATGAGTTAAGAAGCATATCTGATCATAGTGATTGCTGTCCACCACCTCAGAGGGGGTGGGATGAGTTAAGAAGCGTATCTGATCAGAGTGATTGCTGTCCACCACCTCAGAGGGGGCGGGATGGGTTAAGAAGCGTATCTGATCAGAGTGATTGCTGTCCACCACCTCAGAGGGGACGGGATGAGTTAAGAAGCGTATCTGATCTGAATGATTGCTGTCCACCACCTCAGAGGGGGGGGGGGTGAGCTAAGAAGCGTATCTGATCCGAATGATTGCTGTCCACAACCTCAGAGGGGGGGGGGGATGAGTTAAGAAGCGTATCTGATCAGAATGATTGCTGTCCACAACCTCAGAGGGGGGGGGGATGAGTTAAGAAGCATATCTGATCAGAGTGATTGCTGTCCACCACCTCAGAGGGGGCGGGATGAGTTAAGAAGCGTATCTGATCTGAATGATTACTGTCCACCACCTCAGAGGGGGGCATGAGTTAAGAAGCGTATCTGATTAGAATGATTGCTGTCCACCACCTCAGAGGGGGGGATGAGTAAAGAAGCGTATCTGATCAGAGTGATTGCTGTCCACCACCTCAGAGGGGGAGATGAGTTAAGAAGCGTATCTGATCTGAATTATTGCTGTCCACCACCTCAAGGGAGGGATGAGTTAAGAAGCGTATCTGATCTGAATGATTGCTGTCCACCACCTCAGAGGGAGGGATGAGTTAAGAAGCGTATCTGATCAGAGTGATTGCTGTCCACCACCTCAGAGGGGGCGGGATGAGTTAAGAAGCGTATCTGATCAGAATGATTGCTGTCCACCACCTCAGAGGGAGGAATGAGTTAAGAAGCGTATCTGATTAGAATGATTGCTGTCCACCACCTCAGGGGGGGGGGGGGGATGAGTTAAGAAGCGTATCTGATCAGAATGATTGCTGTCCACCACCTCAGGGGGGGGGGGGATGAGTTAAGAAGCATATCTGATCAGAATGATTGCTGTCCACCACCTCGGGGGGGGGGGGGGTGAGTTAAGAAGCGTATCTGATCAGAATGATTGCTGTCCACCACCTCAGAGGGGGGGGGGGATGAGTTAAGAAGTGTATCTGATCAGAATGACTGCTGTCCACCACCTCAGGGGGGGGGGATGAGTTAAGAAGCGTATCTGATCAGAATGATTGCTGTCCACCACCTCAGAGGGGGGGGGGGGTGAGTTAAGAAGCGTATCTGATGAGAATGATTGCTGTCCACCACCTCAGAGGGTGGGGGGTGAGTTAAGAAGCATATCTGATCAGAGTAATTGCTGTCCACCACCTCAGAGGGGGCGGGATGAGTTAAGGAGCGTATCTGATCTGAATGATTGCTGTCCACCACCTCAGAGGGGGGGATGAGTTAAGGAGCGTATCTGATCACAGTGATTGCTGTCCACCACCTCAGAGGGGGCGGGATGAGTTGAGAAGCGTATCTGATCTGAATGATTGCTGTCCACCACCTCAGTGGAGGGGATGAGTTAAGAAGCGTATCTGATCAGAATGATTGCTCTCCACCACCTCAGAGGGGGGGATGAGTTAAGAAGCGTATCTGATCTGAATGATTGCTGTCCACCACCTCAGAGGGGGGGATGAGTTAAGAAGCGTATCTGATCAGAATGATTGCTGTCCACCACCTCAGAGGGGGGGGATGAGTTAAGAAGCGTATCTGATCAGAGTGATTGCTGTCCACCACCTCAGAGGGGGAGATGAGTTAAGAAGCGTATCTGATCTGAATGATTGCTGTCCACCACCTCAGAGGGAGGGATGAGTTGAGAAGCGTATCTGATCTGAATGATTGCTGTCCACCACCTCAAAGGGAGGGATGAGTTAAGAAGCGTATCTGATCAGAGTGATTGCTGTCCACCACCTCAGAGGGGGCGGGATGAGTTAAGAAGCGTATCTGATCAGAATGATTGCTGTCCACCACCTAAGAGGGAGGAATGAGTTAGGAAGCGTATCTAATTAGAATGATTGCTGTCCACCACCTCAGAGGGGGGGATGAGTTAAGAAGCGTATCTGATCAGAATGATTGCTGTCCACCACCTCAGAGGGGGGCGGGGAATGAGTTAAGAAGAATATCTGATCAGAATGACTGCTGTCCACCACCTCAGAGGGGGGGGGGATGAGTTAAGAAGCGTATCTGATCAGAATGACTGCTGTCCACCACCTCAAGGGGGGGGGGGGGGATGAGTTAAGAAGCATATCTGATCAGAGTGTTTGCTGTCCACCACCTCAGAGGGGGGGATGAGTTAAGAAGCGTATCTCATCAGAATGATTGCTGTCTACCACCTCAGAGGGGGAGGGGGGGATGAGTTAAGAAGCGTATCTGATCAGAATGATTGCTGTCCACCACCTCAGAGGGGGGGATGAGTTAAGAAGCGTATCTGATCAGAATGATTGCTGTCCACCACCTCAGAGGGGGGGGGGGGGATGAGTTAAGAAGCGTATCTGATCAGAGTGATTGCTGTCCACCACCTCAGAGGGGGCGGGATGAGTTAAGAAGCGTATCTGATCTGAATGATTGATGTCCACCACCTCAGAGGGGGGGATGAGTTAAGAAGCGTATCTGATCAGAGTGATTGCTGTCCACCACCTCAGAGGGGGAGATGAGTTAAGAAGCGTATCTGATCAGAATGATTGCTGTCCACCACCTCAGGGGGGTGGGGGTGAGTTAAGAAGCGTATCTGATGAGAATGATTGCTGTCCACCACCTCAGAGGGTGGGGGATGAGTTAAGAAGCGTATCTGATCAGAATGATTGCTGTCCACCACCTTAGAGAGGGGGGGTGAGATAAGAAGCATATCTGATCAGAGTAATTGCTGTCCACCACCTCAGAGGGGGCGGGATGAGTTAAGAAGCGTATCTGATCTGAATGATTGCTGTCCACCACCTCAGAGGGGTGGATGAGTTAAGGAGCGTATCTGATCAGAGTGATTGCTGTCCACCACCTCAGAGGGGGCGGGATGAGTTGAGAAGCGTATCTGATCTGAATGATTGCTGTCCACCACCTCAGTGGAGGGGATGAGTTAAGAAGCGTATCTGATCAGAATGATTGCTCTCCACCACCTCAGAGGGGGGGATGAGTTAAGAAGCGTATCTGATCTGAATGATTGCTGTCCACCACCTCAGAGGGGGGGATGAGTTAAGAAGCGTATCTGATCAGAATGATTGCTGTCCACCACCTCAGAGGGGGGATGAGTTAAGAAGTGTATCTGATCAGAGTGATTGCTGTCCACCACCTCAGAGGGGGAGATGAGTTAAGAAGCATATCTGATCTGAATGATTGCTGTCCACCACCTCAGAGGGAGGGATGAGTTAAGAAGCGTATCTGATCTGAATGATTGCTGTCCACCACCTCAAAGGGAGGGATGAGTTAAGAAGCGTATCTGATCAGAGTGATTGCTGTCCACCACCTCAGAGGGGGCGGGATGAGTTAAGAAGCGTATCTGATCAGAATGATTGCTGTCCACCACCTAAGAGGGAGGAATGAGTTAGGAAGCGTATCTGATCTGAATGATTGCTGTCCACCACCTCAGAGGGGGGGATGAGTTAAGAAGCGTATCTGATCAGAATGATTGCTGTCCACCACCTCAGAGGGGGGGATGAGTTAAGAAGTGTATCTGATCAGAGTGATTGCTGTCCACCACCTCAGAGGGAGGGATGAGTTAAGAAGCGTATCTGATCAGAGTGATTGCTGTCCACCACCTCAGAGGGGGGGATGAGTTAAGAAGCGTATCTGATCAGAATAATTGCTGTCCACCACCTCAGAGGGGGGGGGGGTGAGTTAAGAAGCATATCTGATCAGAATGATTGCTGTCCACCACCTCAGAGGGGGGGATGAGTTAAGAAGCGTATCTGATCAGAATGCTTGCTGTCCACCACCTCAAAGGGGGGGGGGGGGATGAGTTAAGAAGCGTATCTGATCAGAATGACTGCTGTCCACCACCTCAGGGGGGGGCGGGATGAGTTAAGAAGCGTATCTGATCAGAGTGTTTGCTGTCCAACACCTTAGAGGGGGGGATGAGTTAAGAAGCGTATCTGATCAGAATGATTGTTGTCCACCACCTCAGAGGGGGGATGAGTTAAGAACCTTATCTAATTAGAATGATTGCTGTCCACCACTTCAGAGGGGGGGATGAGTTAAGAAGCGTATCTGATCAGAATGATTGCTGTTCACCACCTCAGAGTGGGGGGGATGAGTTAAGAAGCATATCTGATAAGAATGATTGCTGTCCACCACCTCAGAGGGGGGATGAGTTAAGAAGCGTATCTGATCAGAATGATTGCTGTCCACCACCTTAGAGGGGGGGGATGAGTTACGAAGCGTATCTGATCAGAATGACTGCTGTCCACCACCCCGGGGTAGGGGGATGAGTTAAGAAGCGTATCTAATCAGAGTGTTTGCTGTCCACCACCTCAGAGGGGGGGATGAGTTAAGAAGCGTATCTGATCAGAATGATTGCTGTCCACCACCTCGGGGGGGGGGAGTTAAGAAGCGTATCTGATCAGAATGATTGCTGTCCACAACCTCAGAGGGGGGGGGGATGAGTTAAGAAGCGTATCTGATCAGAATGATTGCTGTCCACAACCTCAGAGGGGGGGGGGATGAGTTAAGAAGCATATCTGATCATAGTGATTGCTGTCCACCACCTCAGAGGGGGTGGGATGAGTTAAGAAGTGTATCTGATCAGAGTGATTGCTGTCCACCACCTCAGAGGGGGTGGGATGAGTTAAGAAGCGTATCTGATCAGAGTGATTGCTGTCCACCACCTCAGAGAGGACGGGATGAGTTAAGAAGCGTATCTGATCTGAATGATTGCTGTCCACCACCTCAGAGGGGGGGGGGGGTGAGCTAAGAAGCGTATCTGATCAGAATGATTGCTGTCCACAACCTCAGACGGGGGGGGAGGAGTTAAGAAGCGTATCTGATCAGAATGATTGCTGTCCACAACCTCAGAGGGGGGGGGGGGATGAGTTAAGAAGCATATCTGATCAGAGTGATTGCTGTCCACCACCTCAGAGGGGGCGGGATGAGTTAAGAAGCGTATCTGATCTGAATGATTACTGTCCACCACCTCAGAGGGGGGCATGAGTTAAGAAGCGTATCTGATTAGAATGATTGCTGTCCACCACCTCAGAGGGGGGGATGAGTAAAGAAGCGTATCTGATCAGAGTGATTGCTGTCCACCACCTCAGAGGGGGAGATGAGTTAAGAAGCGTATCTGATCTGAATGATTGCTGTCCACCACCTCAAGGGAGGGATGAGTTAAGAAGCGTATCTGATCTGAATGATTGCTGTCCACCACCTCAGAGGGAGGGATGAGTTAAGAAGCGTATCTGATCATAGTGATTGCTGTCCACCACCTCAGAGGGGGCGGGATGAGTTAAGAAGCGTATCTGATCAGAATGATTGCTGTCCACCACCTCAGAGGGAGGAATGAGTTAAGAAGCGTATCTGATTAGAATGATTGCTGTCCACCACCTCAGGGGGGGGGGGGATGAGTTAAGAAGCGTATCTGATCAGAATGATTGCTGTCCACCACCTCAGGGGGGGGGGGATGAGTTAAGAAGCATATCTGATCAGAATGATTGCTGTCCACCACCTCGGGGGGGGGTGAGTTAAGAAGCGTATCTGATCAGAATGATTGCTGTCCACCACCTCAGAGGGGGGGGGGGGATGAGTTAAGAAGTGTATCTGATCAGAATGACTGCTGTCCACCACCTCAGGGGGGGGGGATGAGTTAAGAAGCGTATCTGATCAGAATGATTGCTGTCCACCACCTCAGAGGGGGGGGGGGTGAGTTAAGAAGCGTATCTGATGAGAATGATTGCTGTCCACCACCTCAGAGGGTGGGGGATGAGTTAAGAAGCGTATCTGATCAGAATGATTGCTGTCCACCACCTTAGAGGGGGGGGGGTGAGTTAAGAAGCATATATGATCAGAGTAATTGCTGTCCACCACCTCAGAGGGGGCGGGATGAGTTAAGAAGCGTATATGATCTGAATGATTGCTGTCCACCACCTCAGAGGGGGGGATGAGTTAAGAAGCGTATCTGATCAGAATGATTGCTCTCCACCACCTCAGAGGGGGGGATGAGTTAAGAAGCGTATCTGATCTGAATGATTGCTGTCCACCACCTCAGAGGGGGGGATGAGTTAAGAAGCGTATCTGATCAGAATGATTGCTGTCCACCACCTCAGAGGGGGGGGATGAGTTAAGAAGCGTATCTGATCAGAGTGATTGCTGTCCACCACCTCAGAGGGGGAGATGAGTTAAGAAGCGTATCTGATCTGAATGATTGCTGTCCACCACCTCAGAGGGAGGGATGAGTTGAGAAGCGTATCTGATCTGAATGATTGCTGTCCACCACCTCAAAGGGAGGGATGAGTTAAGAAGCGTATCTGATCAGAATGATTGCTGTCCACAACCTCAGAGGGGGGGGGGATGAGTTAAGAAGCATATCTGATCATAGTGATTGCTGTCCACCACCTCAGTGGGGGTGGGATGAGTTAAGAAGCGTATCTGATCAGAGTGATTGCTGTCCACCACCTCAGAGGGGGCAGGATGAGTTAAGAAGCGTATCTGATCAGAGTGATTGCTGTCCACCACCTCAGAGGGGACGGGATGAGTTAAGAAGCGTATCTGATCTGAATGATTGCTGTCCACCACCTCAGAGGGGGGGGGGGGTGAGCTAAGAAGCGTATCTGATCAGAATGATTGCTGTCCACAACCTCAGAGGGGGGGGGGATGAGTTAAGAAGCGTATCTGATCAGAATGATTGCTGTCCACAACCTCAGAGGGGGGGGGGATGAGTTAAGAAGCATATCTGATCAGAGTGATTGCTGTCCACCACCTCAGAGGGGGCGGGATGAGTTAAGAAGCGTATCTGATCTGAATGATTGCTGTCCACCACCTCAGAGGGGGGGATGAGTTAAGAAGCGTATCTGATCAGAGTGATTGCTGTCCACCACCTCAGAGGGGACGGGATGAGTTACGAAGCGTATCTGATCAGAATGACTGCTGTCCACCACCCTGGGGTAGGGGGATGAGTTAAGAAGCGTATCTAATCAGAGTGTTTGCTGTCCACCACCTCAGAGGGGGGGATGAGTTAAGAAGCGTATCTGATCAGAATGATTGCTGTCCACCACCTCGGGGGGGGGGGGTGAGTTAAGAAGCGTATCTGATCAGAATGATTGCTGTCCACCACCTCAGAGGGGGGGGGGGAATTAAGAAGCGTATCTGATCAGAGTGATCGCTGTCCACCATATCAGAGGGGGGGATGAGTTAAGAAGCGTATCTGATCAGAATGATTGCTGTCCACCACCTCAGAGGGGGGGGGGAGGATGAGTTAAGAAGCGTATCTGATCATAGTGATTGCTGTCCACCACCTCAGAGGGGGTGGGATGAGTTAAGAAGCGTATCTGATCAGAGTGATTGCTGTCCACCACCTCAGAGGGGGGGATGAGTTAAGAAGCGTATCTGATCAGAATGATTGCTCTCCACCACCTCAGAGGGGGGGATGAGTTAAGAAGCATATCTGATCTGAATGATTGCTGTCCACCACCTCAGAGGGGGGGATGAGTTAAGAAGCGTATCTGATCAGAATGATTGCTGTCCACCACCTCAGAGGGGGGGATGAGTTAAGAAGTGTATCTGATCAGAGTGATTGCTGTCCACCACCTCAGAGGGAGGGATGAGTTAAGAAGCGTATCTGATCAGAGTGATTGCTGTCCACCACCTCAGAGGGGGGGATGAGTTAAGAAGCGTATCTGATCAGAATGATTGCTGTCCACCACCTCAGAGGGGGGGGGGGTGAGTTAAGAAGCATATCTGATCAGAATGATTGCTGTCCACCACCTCAGAGGGGGGGATGAGTTAAGAAGCGTATCTAATCAGAATGATTGCTGTCCACCACCTCAGGGGGGGGGGGGATGAGTTAAGAAGCGTATCTGATCAGAATGACTGCTGTCCACCACCTCAGGGGGGTGGGGATGAGTTAAGAAGCGTATCTGATCAGATTGTTTGCTGTCCAACACCTTAGAGGGGGGGATGAGTTAAGAAGCGTATCTGATCAGAATGATTGTTGTCCACCACCTCAGAGGGGGGATGAGTTAAGAACCTTATCTAATTAGAATGATTGCTGTCCACCACTTCAGAGGGGGGGATGAGTTAAGAAGCGTATCTGATCAGAATGATTGCTGTTCACCACCTCAGAGTGGGGGGGATGAGTTAAGAAGCATATCTGATCAGAATGATTGCTGTCCACCACCTTAGAGGGGGGGGATGAGTTACGAAGCGTATCTGATCAGAATGACTGCTGTCCACCACCCCGGGGTAGGGGGATGAGTTAAGAAGCGTATCTAATCAGAGTGTTTGCTGTCCACCACCTCAGAGGGGGGGATGAGTTAAGAAGCGTATCTGATCAGAATGATTGCTGTCCACCACCTCGGGGGGGGGGGGGGGGAGTTAAGAAGCGTATCTGATCAGAATGAATGCTGTCCACCACCTCAGAGGGGGGGGGGGGGAATTAAGAAGCGTATCTGATCAGAGTGATCGCTGTCCACCACATCAGAGGGGGGGATGAGTTAAGAAGCGTATCTGATCAGAATGATTGCTGTCCACCACCTCAGAGGGGGGGGGGGGTGAGTTAAGAAGCGTATCTGATCAGAATGATTGCTGTCCACAACCTCAGAGGGGGGGGGATGAGTTAAGAAGCATATCTGATCATAGTGATTGCTGTCCACCACCTCAGAGGGGGTGGGATGAGTTAAGAAGCGTATCTGATCAGAATGATTGCTGTCCACCACCTCAGAGGGGGCGAGATGAGTTAAGAAGCGTATCTGATCAGAGTGATTGCTGTCCACCACCTCAGAGGGGACGGGATGAGTTAAGAAGCGTATCTGATCTGAATGATTGCTGTTCACCACCTCAGAGGGGGGGGGGGGTGAGCTAAGAAGCGTATCTGATCAGAATGATTGCTGTCCACAACCTCAGAGGGGGGGGGGGGGATGAGTTAAGAAGCGTATCTGATCAGAATGATTGCTGTCCACAACCTCAGAGGGGGGGGGGGTGAGTTAAGAAGCATATCTGATCAGAGTGATTGCTGTCCACCACCTCAGAGGGGGCGGGATGAGTTAAGAAGCGTATCTGATCTGAATGATTACTGTCCACCACCTCAGAGGGGGGCATGAGTTAAGAAGCGTATCTGATTAGAATGATTGCTGTCCACCACCTCAGAGGGGGGGATGAGTAAAGAAGCGTATCTGATCAGAGTGATTGCTGTCCACCACCTCAGAGGGGGAGATGAGTTAAGAAGCGTATCTGATCTGAATTATTGCTGTCCACCACCTCAAGGGAGGGATGAGTTAAGAAGCGTATCTCATCTGAATGATTGCTGTCCACCACCTCAGAGGGAGGGATGAGTTAAGAAGCGTATCTGATCAGAGTGATTGCTGTCCACCACCTCAGAGGGGGCGGGATGAGTTAAGAAGCGTATCTGATCAGAATAATTGCTGTCCACCACCTCAGAGGGAGGAATGAGTTAAGAAGCGTATCTGATTAGAATGATTGCTGTCCACCACCTCAGGGGGGGGGGGGATGAGTTAAGAAGCGTATCTGATCAGAATGATTGCTGTCCACAACCTCAGGGGGGGGGGATGAGTTAAGAAGTGTATCTGATCAGAATGACTGCTGTCCACCACCTCAGGGGGGGGGGGATGAGTTAAGAAGCGTATCTGATCAGAATGATTGCTGTCCACCACCTCAGAGGGGGGGGGGGTGAGTTAAGAAGCGTATCTGATGAGAATGATTGCTGTCCACCACCTCAGAGGGTGGGGGATGAGTTAAGAAGCGTATCTGATCAGAATGATTGCTGTCCACCACCTTAGAGGGGGGGGGGGGTGAGTTAAGAAGCATATCTGATCAGAGTAATTGCTGTCCACCACGTCAGAGGGGGCTGGATGAGTTAAGAAGCGTATCTGATCTGAATGATTGCTGTCCACCACCTCAGAGGGGGGGATGAGTTAAGGAGCGTATCTGATCACAGTGATTGCTGTCCACCACCTCAGAGGGGGCGGGATGAGTTGAGAAGCGTATCTGATCTGAATGATTGCTGTCCACCACCTCAGTGGAGGGGATGAGTTAAGAAGCGTATCTGATCAGAATGATTGCTCTCCACCACCTCAGAGGGGGGGATGAGTTAAGAAGCGTATCTGATCTGAATGATTGCTGTCCGCCACCTCAGAGGGGGGATGAGTTAAGAAGCGTATCTGATCAGAATGATTGCTGTCCACCACCTCAGAGGGGGGGGATGAGTTAAGAAGCGTATCTGATCAGAGTGATTGCTGTCCACCACCTCAGAGGGGGAGATGAGTTAAGAAGCGTATCTGATCTGAATGATTGCTGTCCACCACCTCAGAGGGAGGGATGAGTTGAGAAGCGTATCTGATCTGAATGATTGCTGTCCACCACCTCAAAGGGAGGGATGAGTTAAGAAGCGTATCTGATCAGAGTGATTGCTGTCCACCACCTCAGAGGGGGCGGGATGAGTTAAGAAGCGTATCTGATCAGAATGATTGCTGTCCACCACCTAAGAGGGAGGAATGAGTTAGGAAGCGTATCTAATTAGAATGATTGCTGTCCACCACCTCAGAGGGGGGGATGAGTTAAGAAGCATATCTGATCAGAATGATTGCTGTCCACCACCTCAGAGGGGGGCGGGGAATGAGTTAAGAAGCATATCTGATCAGAATGACTGCTGTCCACCACCTCAGAGGGGGGGGGATGAGTTAAGAAGCGTATCTGATCAGAATGACTGCTGTCCACCACCTCAAGGGGGGGGGGGGATGAGTTAAGAAGCATATCTGATCAGAGTGTTTGCTGTCCACCACCTCAGAGGGGGGGATGAGTTAAGAAGCGTATCTCATCAGAATGATTGCTGTCCACCACCTCAGAGGGGGAGGGGGGGATGAGTTAAGAAGCGTATCTGATCAGAATGATTGCTGTCCACCACCTCAGAGGGGGGGATGAGTTAAGAAGCGTATCTGATCAGAATGATTGCTGTCCACCACCTCAGAGGGGGGGGGTGAGTTAAGAAGCGTATCTGATGAGAATGATTGCTGTCCACCACCTCAGAGGGTGGGGGATGAGTTAAGAAGCGTATCTGATCAGAATGATTGCTGTCCACCACCTTAGAGGGGGGGGTGAGTTAAGAAGCATATCTGATCAGAGTAATTGCTGTCCACCACCTCAGAGGGGGCGGGATGAGTTAAGAAGCGTATCTGATCTGAATGATTGCTGTCCCTCACCTCAGAGGGGGGGATGAGTTAAGGAGCGTATCTGATCACAGTGATTGCTGTCCACCACCTCAGAGGGGGCGGGATGAGTTGAGAAGCGTATCTGATCTGAATGATTGCTGTCCACCACCTCAGTGGAGGGGATGAGTTAAGAAGCGTATCTGATCAGAATGATTGCTCTCCACCACCTCAGAGGGGGGGATGAGTTAAGAAGCGTATCTGATCTGAATGATTGCTGTCCACCACCTCAGAGGGGGGGATGAGTTAAGAAGCGTATCTGATCAGAATGATTGCTGTCCACCACCTCAGAGGGGGGGGATGAGTTAAGAAGCGTATCTGATCAGAGTGATTGCTGTCCACCACCTCAGAGGGGGAGATGAGTTAAGAAGCGTATCTGATCTGAATGATTGCTGTCCACCACCTCAGAGGGAGGGATGAGTTGAGAAGCGTATCTGATCTGAATGATTGCTGTCCACCACCTCAAAGGGAGGGATGAGTTAAGAAGCGTATCTGATCAGAGTGATTGCTGTCCACCACCTCAGAGGGGGCGGGATGAGTTAAGAAGCGTATCTGATCAGAATGATTGCTGTCCACCACCTAAGAGGGAGGAATGAGTTAGGAAGCGTATCTAATTAGAATGATTGCTGTCCACCACCTCAGAGGGGGGGATGAGTTAAGAAGCGTATCTGATCAGAATGATTGCTGTCCACCACCTCAGAGGGGGGCGGGGAATGAGTTAAGAAGCATATCTGATCAGAATGACTGCTGTCCACCACCTCAGAGGGGGGGGGGGATGAGTTAAGAAGCGTATCTGATCAGAATGACTGCTGTCCACCACCTCAAGGGGGGGGGGGATGAGTTAAGAAGCGTATCTGATCAGAGTGTTTGCTGTCCACCACCTCAGAGGGGGGGATGAGTTAAGAAGCGTATCTCATCAGAATGATTGCTGTCCACCACCTCAGAGGGGGAGGGGGGGATGAGTTAAGAAGCGTATCTGATCAGAATGATTGCTGTCCACCACCTCAGAGGGGGGGATGAGTTAAGAAGCGTATCTGATCAGAATGATTGCTGTCCACCACCTCAGAGGGGGGGGGATGAGTTAAGAAGCGTATCTGATCAGAGTGATTGCTGTCCACCACCTCAGAGGGGGCGGGATGAGTTAAGAAGCGTATCTGATCTGAATGATTGATGTCCACCACCTCAGAGGGGGGGATGAGTTAAGAAGCGTATCTGATCAGAGTGATTGCTGTCCACCACCTCAGAGGGGGAGATGAGTTAAGAAGCGTATCTGATCAGAATGATTGCTGTCCACCACCTCAGGGGGGGGGGGGGGGTGAGTTAAGAAGCGTATCTGATGAGAATGATTGCTGTCCACCACCTCAGAGGGTGGGGGATGAGTTAAGAAGCGTATCTGATCAGAATGATTGCTGTCCACCACCTTAGAGGGGGGGGTGAGTTAAGAAGCATATCTGATCAGAGTAATTGCTGTCCACCACCTCAGAGGGGGCGGGATGAGTTAAGAAGCGTATCTGATCTGAATGATTGCTGTCCACCACCTCAGAGGGGTGGATGAGTTAAGGAGCGTATCTGATCAGAGTGATTGCTGTCCACCACCTCAGAGGGGGCGGGATGAGTTGAGAAGCGTATCTGATCTGAATGATTGCTGTCCACCACCTCAGTGGAGGGGATGAGTTAAGAAGCGTATCTGATCAGAATGATTGCTCTCCACCACCTCAGAGGGGGGGATGAGTTAAGAAGCGTATCTGATCTGAATGATTTCTGTCCACCACCTCAGAGGGGGGGATGAGTTAAGAAGCGTATCTGATCAGAATGATTGCTGTCCACCACCTCAGAGGGGGGGATGAGTTAAGAAGTGTATCTGATCAGAGTGATTGCTGTCCACCACCTCAGAGGGGGAGATGAGTTAAGAAGCATATCTGATCTGAATGATTGCTGTCCACCACCTCAGAGGGAGGGATGAGTTAAGAAGCGTATCTGATCTGAATGATTGCTGTCCACCACCTCAAAGGGAGGGATGAGTTAAGAAGCGTATCTGATCAGAGTGATTGCTGTCCACCACCTCAGAGGGGGCGGGATGAGTTAAGAAGCGTATCTGATCAGAATGATTGCTGTCCACCACCTAAGAGGGAGGAATGAGTTAGGAAGCGTATCTAATTAGAATGATTGCTGTCCACCACCTCAGAGGGGGGGATGAGTTAAGAAGCGTATCTGATCAGAATGATTGCTGTCCACCACCTCAGAGGGGGGGGGGAATGAGTTAAGAAGCATATCTGATCAGAATGATTGCTGTCCACCACCTCAGAGGGGGGGGGGATGAGTTAAGAAGCGTATCTGATCAGAATGACTGCTGTCCACCACCTCAGAGGGGGGGGGGATGAGTTAAGAAGCGTATCTGATCAGAATGACTGCTGTCCACCACCTCAGGGGGGGGGGGGGATGAGTTAAGAAGCGTATCTGATCAGAGTGTTTGCTGTCCACCACCTCAGAGGGGGGGAGATGAGTTAAGAAGCGTATCTGATCAGAATGATTGCTGTGCACTACCTCAGAGGGGGGTGAGTTAAGAAGTGTATCTGATCAGAATTATTGCTGTCCACCACCTCAGAGGGGGGGGGGGGGTTGAGTTAAGAAGCATATCTGATCAGAGTGATCGCTGTACACCACCTCAGAGGGGGGATGAGTTAAGAAGCGTATCTCATCAGAATGATTGCTGTCCACCACCTCAGAGGGGGGGGATGAGTTAAGAAGCGTATCTGATCAGAATGATTGCTGTCCACCACCTCAGAGGGGGGGATGAGTTAAGAAGCGTATCTGATCAGAATGATTTCTGTCCACCACCTCAGGGGGGGGGGGGTGAGTTAAGAAGCATATCTGATCAGAGTGATTGCTGTCCATCACCTCAGAGGGGGCGGGATGAGTTAAGAAGTGTATCTGATCAGAGTGATTGCTGTCCACCACCTCAGAGGGGGCGGGATGAGTTAAGAAGCGTATCTGATCAGAATGATTGCTGTGCACTACCTCAGAGGGGGGTGAGTTAAGAAGTGTATCTGATCAGAATTATTGCTGTCCACCACCTCAGGGGGGGGGGGTGAGTTAAGAAGCATATCTGATCAGAGTGATTGCTGTCCACCACCTCAGAGGGGGCGGGATGAGTTAAGAAGTGTATCTCATCAGAATGACTGCTGTCCACCACCTCAGAGGGGGGGGGGGGGATGAGTTAAGAAGCGTATCTGATCAGAATGATTGCTGTCCACCACCTCAGAGGGGGGGGGATGAGTTAAGAAGCGTATCTGATCAGAATGATTGCTGTCCACCACCTCAGAGGGGGGGGGATGAGTTAAGAAGCATATCTGATCAGAGTGATTGCTGTCCACCACCTCAGAGGGGGCGGGATGAGTTAAGAAGTGTATCTGATCAGAGTGATTGCTGTCCACCACCTCAGAGGGGGTGGGATGAGTTAAGAAGCGTATCTGATCAGAGTGATTGCTGTCCACCACCTCAGAGGGGGCGGGATGAGTTAAGAAGCGTATCTGATCTGAATGATTGATGTCCACCACCTCAGAGGGGGGGATGAGTTAAGAAGCGTATCTGATCAGAGTGATTCCTGTCCACCACCTCAGAGGGGGCGGGATGATTTAAGAAGCATATCTGATCTGAATGATTGCTGTCCACCACCTCAGAGGGGGGGATGAGTTAAAGTGAATGTAAGTTTTTTCTAATTAATTGTTACCTACTTATTCCCAATATTATAATCTGATCTGAATGATTGATGTCCACCACCTCAGAGGGGGGGATGAGTTAAGAAGTGTATCTGATCAGAATGATTGCTGTGCACTACCTCAGAGGGGGGTGAGTTAAGAAGTGTATCTGATCAGAATTATTGCTGTCCACCACCTCAGAGGGGGGAGGGGGTGTGAGTTAAGAAGCATATCTGATCAGAGTGATCGCTGTACACCACCTCAGAGGGGGGATGAGTTAAGAAGCGTATCTCATCAGAATGATTGCTGTCCACCACCTCAGAGGGGGGGATGAGTTAAGAAGCGTATCTGATCAGAATGATTGCTGTCCACCACCTCAGGGGGGGGGGGTGAGTTAAGAAGCATATCTGATCAGAGTGATTGCTGTCCACCACCTCAGAGGGGGCGGGATGAGTTAAGAAGTGTATCTGATCAGAGTGATTGCTGTCCACCACCTCAGAGGGGGCGGGATGAGTTAAGAAGCGTATCTGATCAGAATGATTGCTGTGCACTACCTCAGAGGGGGGTGAGTTAAGAAGTGTATCTGATCAGAATTATTGCTGTCCACCACCTCAGAGGGGGGGGGGGTGTGAGTTAAGAAGCATATCTGATCAGAGTGATCGCTGTACACCACCTCAGAGGGGGGATGAGTTAAGAAGCGTATCTCATCAGAATGACTGCTGTCCACCACCTCAGAGGGGGGGGGGATGAGTTAAGAAGCGTATCTGATCAGAATGATTGCTGTCCACCACCTCAGAGGGGGGGGGATGAGTTAAGAAGCGTATCTGATCAGAATGATTGCTGTCCACCACCTCAGAGGGGGGGGGGATGAGTTAAGAAGCATATCTGATCAGAGTGATTGCTGTCCACCACCTCAGAGGGGGCGGGATGAGTTAAGAAGTGTATCTGATCAGAGTGATTGCTGTCCACCACCTCAGAGGGGGCGGGATGAGTTAAGAAGCGTATCTGATCAGAGTGATTGCTGTCCACCACCTCAGAGGGGGCGGGATGAGTTAAGAAGCGTATCTGATCTGAATGATTGATGTCCACCACCTCAGAGGGGGGGATGAGTTAAGAAGCGTATCTGATCAGAGTGATTCCTGTCCACCACCTCAGAGGGGGCGGGATGATTTAAGAAGCATATCTGATCTGAATGATTGCTGTCCACCACCTCAGAGGGGGGGATGAGTTAAAGTGAATGTAAGTTTTTTCTAATTAATTGTTACCTACTTATTCCCAATATTATAATCTGATCTGAATGATTGATGTCCACCACCTCAGAGGGGGGGATGAGTTAAGAAGCGTATCTGATCAGAGTGATTGCTGTCCACCACCTCAGAGGGGGCGGGATGATTTAAGAAGCGTATCTGATCTGAATGATTGCTGTCCACCACCTCAGAGGGGGGGGGATGAGTTAAAGTGAATGTAAGTTTAGATGAGTCCTAACGAGGGAGGAGGAGCTGGCAGCAGCGTGTATGGCTGTGTGAGTCCTGAGCTCCTGAGACCAGATCATGTAAGGAAAGGCAAAAAAAACAAACACTTCTATCTTTTGTAAGCATACAAACTTTGTAACCAAAATGTTACCAAAACGGACACATCAGATAACATACTAATGGATATAATAGCACAATGGCAACTCCTTGCATCATTATACCACTGACAAAGGCGGACCCCGGTATTACTGGTCTGAAAAAATGCTAAGGAAATGTTTGGAAAGCTATTGGAGAGCTATCTGAAAATGTTCTGGAGCTATTTAAAAAAGGTACCTGCACTCCCGGAGACATAGAGGCATAGAGATACAAAGGCATAGCGTGCCTGTGCAGTAGTAAAGAGGAAACTGAACCGGAGGATCAGAGGGGGCTGCCGGCGTCTGCTGAATCATTTTACTGCACAGATACAGGAACAGCTGCAGTGTGCCGGAGCCGGAACCGGGGTGTTAGAAAGGCAAGCAAGCAAGCAGGCAGAGTACACGCAGAGTACATAAGTATACAAATATACAAATGTGGATGAAGAGAGATAATGGCGGCATAGCGATATGCTTGTTTGCACCAAACACCAAAATCCAAACATAAAACAGACATACAATAAACTGATAACAATCAATGAGAAAGCGGACCAAGACAAAAACTATGACTCACTCTGTACTATAGAACTTGGGCTCTGCTGCTCTGTTGTATGAGGCTCCGTGGTACAAGGGTTGCTAGCAGTGGGAAGGGGTTGAAGCTGGTTTGAGAAACGCCGCTGTGATCTGTGACAGGCTGGCTGCTGGTTGTTGGCTGCCGGATGTTGCTGGACATTAGAGGTTATTGGAAGACAAGGTTGTTAGCATTATCCCAGCACAACCCCTGTTCCATTAGACTCCTATCCTGATAGAACTGTTATCAGGAGCTGATGTAGGAGCTGATGCTGAATTACCGGGAGTAAGAAAAATAGTAGTGGAGCAGTAGAGGGGAGTGGAGACCTTGGTTATAAAATGATATAAAATTCCCCCCCCCCAAAAAAAAAATCCCCAAAGTTTAAAACTAAAAGTTTATAAAGAGAACAAGGGGAGCTAGAACGGAATAAAAAGTATAATCAGCTCCACCAGACCTCTGAAGCTTTCTTGGTATTTCTTGGTATTTCTTTTATAGCTTTTATAGCTCTGATAAAGTACTATAGAAAGTACAAATAAATAAAAAAATATATATATATAATAATATATCCTGGATTAATATCCTCACTGTACCTCCTTTAGAAGAGAGAGAGAGGAAAAAAAAAAAAAAAAGGAAAAAGGAAAAAGGAGTCTGGACCCCCTTCTTTTCTTTTTAAGAGAGGGGAAAATGGCGTCAAAAAGGAATGTCAAATCGGTAAAACAGACGAAAATCACTACTAATAGGGAACATCCTGTAACTACATTTTTTGGAGCAGCTGAAAATAGCCAGCAAAAAATAAATGACAAAGGACCACTAGAATCAAATGGGAACCCCTCTAACTCAAGTACTTCACAAGTGGGTACTACTCAAAATGCTGAAAGTGTTGAACAGACTCTTCTTCCCCTAGCTTCCGTTAAAGATCTTACAGATATAATTAGATCCTGTATTAGAGAAGAACTAGCATAACTACGGCAGGTTATCCACACTTTGGGCTTCAGGATAGAAGCATTGGAAGACAACGAATTAGCAATAAAGGAGGAGTTAATTACTATCCAAACAACTTCCGAACAGCAAACGGACCGTATAGCTATGTTAGAAGACAAAGTGGAAGATCTAGAAAACAGGAGCAGAAGAGAAAACATAAGGATTAGAGGAGTTCCTGAATCAGTGACACCAAAAGAATTTCCGACATATCTCACAGCCCTTTTTGCTTTTATGCTAGGAGATCCTGCACTTACAAATATTAAGTGGGAGAGAGCACATCGTGCTTTAAGATCAAAACCAAAAGATAACGCACCACCAAAAGATATAATAATAAAATTTAAGAGCTTCCTGAAAAAAGAAGAAATACTTACAGCATCTAGGATGAAACAACCTATCAAATTTAGAAGTGTAACACTACAATTTTACGCAGATATATCCCAGAGAACACTTCAGAAGAGAAAAGAATTTGCTCCGCTTACGATGTTGTTAAGATCTAAAAGGATAAGCTATCGATGGGGTTTTCCATTTCATCTTTCAGTAATACATGAGGATAAAAGAATCACATGCTCAAAATTAAAAGATATACGGGACTTTTGTAAAACCTTAGGATTAGAACAACCAGATTTACTAAACCCTCAACAGAACACCATAACGGAAACAGGGAATATAAAGAGGAGAATGCAAGAAGAATGGAAAACGATTCCTGTAAGGAAAAAAGGGCCTATTGAAAGTACAGATGCCGGGGAGGAAAACCCAAATCTAAGAGTCAGGGATACAGGGATACCAATTACAGCAAATGAAGATTTTTTCAGAGAGAAATAATGACTTCCTTATTGCACTAAATAAGAAGAAATGGTGAGGTACAATATTGGGCTTACTTGGTATATTATGTTTAATTTTGTTATATCGTGTAGACCAGAACATGAAAATAGTTTAAGATATATAGTAAGTAAATATATATATTAATCATATGCAAACTACGATAGTTACACTGTTGAGTTGTCATGGGTCTTCCTTTTGTTGTTTTTTTTAAATTTTTTTTATTATTATATATATAAGAAAGAATGATAAACATAGTAAGTTGGTCTCCAAGGTCTTTCCTCTAACTTCATTTCTTAAAAAAGAGATGGAGTTGAGGCTTCATTTTGAAGCCAATTATTGTTTTATGTTTTGTTTTTTGTTAAGGTATAACTGGTATAATCAGCAAACTACTATGATGAATAGAAACTTGTTGAACTGTAAGACCAATGATAACAATAGATTCTCTTCAGGATTAGCTACTTGTCAAATTTTAAATGATACATTGCGGTGTCTTCAGCGGTACAGAAACTACAAACTTTCTTTATCAATAAAATATGGCAAATAGTAATAAACAGCAATTAATCTTAATTTCACAAAATGTAAAAGGTTTTAACATACCACAAAAAAGTAAACAGGCCTTCCTAGATTTCAAGTTTAAAAGGGCAGATATCTTAATGCTCCAAGAGACACATTTTAGACCAAATAAAGAACCAAAATATTTGGATTTCAATTTTGACCGCCACTACCATAGTTCGTTTAACACTAGACAAAGAGGAGTTAGTATATTAATTAGAAAAGGAATACCATTTCTAACATACAAGACAGATAAAGATAGGGAAGGTAGATACTTGGCAATAAAAGGATTACTATATGGGAGTCTGGTGACAATCGTAAACATATATGCACCTAATAACACTGACAGGCCCATTTATCAAGCTCCGTATGGAGCTTGAAGGGCCGTGTTTCTGGCGAGTCTTCAGACTCGCCAGAAACACAAGTTATGAAGCAGCGGTCTAAAGACCGCTGCTTCATAACCCTGTCCGCCTGCTCTGAGCAGGCGGACAGGAACCGCCGGAAATCAACCCGATCGAATACGATCGGGTTGATTGACAGCTCCCTGCTGGCGGCCGATTGGCCGCGAGTCAGCAGGGGGCGGCGTTGCACCAGCAGCTCTTGTGAGCTGCTGGTGCAATGTTAAATGTGGAGAGCGTATTGCTCTCCGCATTTAGCGAGGTCTTGCGGACCTGATCCGCAGTGTCGGATCAGGTCCGCAAGCCCTTTGATAAATGGGCCCCTAACACTGAATTTTAAAAAAAAATCTTTAATAGAATTCTAGACTTCGCTCAGGGAATGCTAATTTTAGGAGGAGATCTAAATTTCCCATTTGACCCATATCTAGACTCCTCAGTATCAAAATCTACAGTGTCTCGGAAAACACTTAAAAACATATGGTCCATTTTTGCTAATAAACATATACATGATTCATGGAGATACCTTAACCCCAATAAGAGAGACTATTCTTTTTTTTCACATACTAGTAAAACATATTCACGTCTTGATTACATTTTTCTTGATCAAAAGAGCCTACAGTTTATCAGTAGAGCCTATATTAGTCATACTTCATGGTCAGACCACTCAGCAATGTTAATATCTTTAGAATGGCCGACCAAACCAAATACCCCTTTTTTGTGGAGATTGGATGATTTTCTATTATCTGATCGAATAATTACACAGAAGGTATCCGAATCTCTACAAGAATTCTTCAACATAAATAACTCACCGGATGTGACCCCATCAATATTATGGGAAACACATAAGTGTTATGTCAGAGGGGATTTTATAAAATTTAACGCATATGTAAAAAAAAAGAGAAGGGAAAGATATAACTCTTTAACTAGGGAACTATCACGATTAGATCACTTACATAAGCTTGATCCCAAAGATGTCAATATATCAAAACAACTAACAGAAACTAGGAAGGTACTGCAAAATTATCTAAATCAAAAAGCCTGTCAATAAGCCCTCCATTTAAAAATGAAATTCTTTAATGAAGGTAATAAATCTGGGAAATTTTTAGCAAGGGCACTTAAAAAGAAAAGTCTTAAATCCTATGGACAGGAATTAAAAACTAAAGATGGAAAAAGTGTAAAAACTATAAAGGAAATAGGACAAACTTTCAGTAATTACTATTCAGAACTATATAATTTACAAGACAAACTCCCCTCTGAAGTTTTTGTTAATGAATGTAAAAAATATATCCAAGACACAGATCTACCATCCCTCTCTATAGAAATGAAAAATATGTTAGATCAACCTATAACTATGGAAGAAATAGTAGAAACTATTACAAATTTAAAAGCAGGGAAAAGTCCTGGCCCTGATGGCTTAACGGCAAAATACTACAAAATCTTCCAGAAAATACTCGTTCCGTACCTATTTAGGGTCTTTCAACGAATAGATGTAGGTAAACCTTTCCCTCCGAACATGCTAGAAGCAAGAATAACTGTTATTCCAAAACAGGGGAAATCAAGGGATTCCCCAAGTAATTACAGACCAATATCCCTATTAAATCTAGATATAAAGATATATGGGAAAATCCTAGCAAAGAGAATAAACAAGGTGTTACCTGAACTTATCCATCTTAATCAAGTGGGCTTTATCCCCGGGAGGGAAGCAAGGGATAATACAAATAAAGTTATACAGATCTTAGAATATGTGAAAAAAGAAGGTATCCCAACTGTCATTCTAGCAATGGACGCTGAAAAAGCCTTCGATCGGTTAAACTGGCAATTTTTACGACTAACCTTATATCAATTTGGTTTTAGTAAAACATTTATAGAAAGAATTTTCTCTTTATATAACGCACCTTATGCAACTGTCAAATTTAACAACTCAATATCAACACTGTTCAAAATACGCAATGGCACAAGGCAGGGGTGCCCACTATCACCTTTACTATTTGCAATTGCAATTGAGGTGATGGCATCTAAAATCAGGAAAAATGAAAATATACATGGTATTAAGATAGGGAACACTAACTATAAAATTTCTTTATATGCAGACGATGTTCTTTTTACTTTATCTGATTCTGCTAAATCTATCCCTGCAGTTTTAACTGCACTTACAGAATATGGTAAATATTCTAATTTCTCCATAAATCATCTGAAATCAGAAATCTTGAGTCATGGATTAGATAACGTAAATCTTCAATTAATCACTCAAAATACTAATCTGAAAATAACTACGAACACTATCAAGTATCTGGGTATCACTATAGCGAATAATCAAAGTGATCTAGTTAAATTAAACTATGAAAAATTATACCTAGAAACTCAGATAGAAATAAATAGATGGAAAAAGAGACCACTTTCCTGGTTAGGGAGAATTCAAGCAGTAAAAATGACCATCCTACCAAGATTACTATACTTATTTCAGACATTACCAATTCCTCTACCCACTAAATATATTAATAAGTTTCAATCTTTACTAAACCGTTATATTTGGCAGGGAATTATCCCAAGAGTATCTAGAGTAACTCTTTATCTATCAAAGGAAAAAGGAGGTCTGGGAGTACCCTGTTTACTAAAATATAGGAGAGCAGCAATACTACAGAGAATAGTGGATTGGAGTAAGAACTTTAAACTGAAAGAATGGGTACAATTAGAGCACAACTTAATAGAAGTTAGACAATTAGGGAGCAACTGCTGGTTACCTATAAAGACATGGCCAAAAAATATGCAAATATATCCAATTCTCAAAGAACTGATACGAACATGGGAAATTACCCTTAAATTAAAAAATCCAATTTCAACAATACCTTCTCCACTTACATCAATTATACTAGACAACTCCTTACCATTCTGTAAATATGGAAGAGAAATTAGTACAATCACATTAGAGGATTCATTACCTTTCTACATTTTTATGACCAGAAATAGTCTAAAATCAAAAGCAGAATTAATTGATACTGGAGTGACGATATTCAATTCCTGGTTTAGGTACTATCAGCTTAAATCTTGCTTTGATACTCACGTAAGAAAAAGAGATTTAACTAGACAAAGGCTTCCTTTTGAGGTTTTATGCTCAGGGAGAACATCAACAAAAGGTACATTGTCATTTATCTATAAAACAATAATGGTATCAACAACCTTAGATCTTCCATCCTATACTAAAGCATGGTCCCGAGAGTTTATAGTACCACCTACAAGGAAAGAATGGAATATAATTTTCCAACGGCATATTAAAGCCTCAACATCGTCTAGCATACAGGAAACTAACTATAATTTTTTAATGAGATGGTATTTAACTCCTAATAGGATTAAAGCCATATTCCCTAACTCTTCAGATCAATGTTGGAGAGAATGCGGAGAAATAGGTACAATGCTACACTTATGGTGGCTATGCCCAACAATCTCTACTTACTGGTCGCTAATAATAAATGAGATAAATAGACTATTAGAAATAAAATTGACTTTAGATCCAATAAACATTTTACTATTTAAGCCAATACCAAAAATATCAATATTACAAGACAAAGCATTGTATATTCTCTTAAACAGTGCCAAACAGACTATACCTAAACTTTGGAAACAGAAAAGAGCTCCGACAATAACAGAATGGAAGTTACAAATAAAATATTTAGTATCAATGGAAAAATTTCGTTATCAATTGCTGAACCAGATGGATCTATACTATGATATATTGAATATTTTACAAATAAATATATAAGAAGATCTCTATGGGACAAAATTAATAAAGGAACGAAATAGGAAATGAAGGGGCTGGGACTCTGCATTCTGCATTGCTGAAGATGCCACATTACTCTAAGCTAAACCTGACTCAGATGAGTCTAGGAATTTAAAAAAAAAATAAAAAAAAATTAAAAGATAAAAACTAAAAAATAAACTAGGGAGTAGAGTTATTTAATTTTGAGCTTTATTTATACACTTTGATTTGTGGGTAAATATGTATTATTTCTGTTAAGTAGAAATTATCCAACAACGACAACAGAAGTTACGGAAATCAACAAAAACTGTTAACTATGGATAAAGGAAAATACCTGAATGAAACTTGAGTTAATTTTGACTGATTATCACGTTTTGTGTTGTTTATTTATATGCCAAAGTGTTGAATAAAGCTTTTGAAAAAAAAAAAAAAAAGTGAATGTAAGTTTTTTCTAATTAATTGTTACCTACTTATTCCCAATATTATAAATAGTCAAACCGCAATAATCCTAGTGCAAAATAAATTTTCATTATTGTTATTTTTATATATAAACTTATCTCCGTTCTATGCATTGAACTCCTCCCAACTGTCTTCTTTCTGTTTTTCCCCCAGTATCATTGTAATATCTAACGCCCACTCGATGACGTCGCTACTAATCGCGTTCACGATCCGGGCTCTCATTTGCGCATGCGTTTACTATTAGCATGACAATACTGAATGAATAAATTATTCCGTAGACGTATCGCGCATGCGCGAATCGCGGACGCGCATTGAGGCGGTAACGTCATCAGGTAGTTTGCTCATGCGCAGTAGATTCGCGTGACGTAGGTAACAACTGGCCTGACGCCCCGGGGAAAAGGAAAATAGTTCTAAATAGAACTGTCAATCATGAAAATAATATGGGCCCATAATGTCGGGCGGAGGAATTGCCGATAAGAATACAAGGCAAAGTATTAATTATTTCTTGAAACTCACTATTATTTTCGAAAATACACACAATGATGCAGAGCAAGTATGTTGACTTTACATGCACTTTAAAAAGCGTATCTGATCAGAATGATTGCTCTCCACCACCTCAGAGGGGGGGATGAGTTAAAAAGCGTATCTGATCTGAATGATTGCTGTCCACCACCTCAGAGGGGGGATGAGTTAAGAAGCGTATCTGATCAGAATGATTGCTGTCCACCACCTCAGAGGGGGGGATGAGTTAAGAAGCGTATCTGATCAGAGTGATTGCTGTCCACCACTTCAGAGGGGGAGATGAGTTAAGAAGCGTATCTGATCTGAATGATTGCTGTCCACCACCTCAGAGGGGGGATGAGTTAAGAAGCGTATTTGATCAGAATGATTGCAGTCCACCACCTCAGAGGGGGGGATGAGTTAAGAAGCGTATCTGATCAGAGTGATTGCTGTCCACCACTTCAGAGGGGGAGATGAGTTAAGAAGCGTATCTGATCTGAATGATTGCTGTCCACCACCTCAGAGGGAGGGATGAGTTAAGAAGCGTATCTGATCTGAATGATTGCTGTCCACCACCTCAGAGGGAGGGATGAGTTAAGAAGCGTATCTGATCAGAGTGATTGCTGTCCACCACCTCAGAGGGGGCGGGATAAGTTAAGAAGCGTATCTGATCAAAATGATTGTTATCCATCACCTCAGAGGGGGCGGGATGAGTTAAGAAGCGTATCTGATCAGAGTGATTGCTGTCCACCACCTCGGGGGGGGGGGGGGGGGGATAAGTTAAGAAGCGTATCTGATCTGAATGATTGCTGTCCACCACCTTGGGGGGGATGAGTTAAGAAGCATATCTGATCTGAGTGATTGCTCTCCACCACCTCGGGGGGGGGGGGGGGATGAGTTAAGAAGCGTATCTGATCAGGGCGATTGCTGTCCACCACCTCAGGGGGGGGGGGATGAGTTAAGAAGCGTATCTGATCAGAGTGATTGCTGTCCACCACCTCAGGGGGGGGATGAGTTAAGAAGCATATCTGATCTGAATGATTGCTGTCCACCACCTCAGGGGGGGATGAGTTAAGAAGCATATCTGATCTGAATGATTGCTGTCCACCACCTCAGAGGGAGGGATGAGTTAAGAAGTAGAGGTCTTACGACCGCTGCTTCTTAACTTTTGTTTCCGGCGAGCTTGAAGGCTAACACGGAAACAGCTGCATTCCGAGCTTAATAAATCAGCCCCTATGTATAGACTAAATAAACCTTAAGAATTGCAACATAATAACTGATTACTATGTTGTGTAATGACCGCATATAAAAAACGTAATATTTATTGTATTAGTACATTGGGTTCATTTACCAATATTGAAACATTGATATCAACACAATTGCAATAGTAGTTCTAAAATAAGCTTGCTGATATTCACCTAGCTTACAAGTTGTGCTCTAAACCGAGTGCGTAAAGAAAGCAATAAAATGAGCGCTACCGCACTTTCCATAGCGCTGCAATTACGAGTTACTGAAAAACCTCCTTGTGCTGTGCGTTATGCGGCGTTAAGCTCCATACCGCACAAAAGCCAAGGGCTAAATTTACGTGCTCGTGCACGCTTTACCCCATAGACATCAATGGGGAGAGAGTGTTAGGAAAAAACTAACACCTGCGATTGCGGAATGGCAAATCGCCGTAACGCAACTCCATTGATGTCTATGGGGGAAAAAAAAGTTACGTTTAAACCTAACACCCTAACATAAACCTCTTGTCTAAACACCCCTAATCTGCCACCCGACATCGCCGACACTAATAAAAGTTATTAACCCCTAATCTGCCGCTTCCCGACATTGCCGACACTAATAAAAGTTATTAACCCCTAATCTGCCGCTCCCCATCGCAGACACTAATTAAAATTATTAACCCCTAATCCGCTGCCCTCCGTCATCGACGACACTATATAAACCTATTAACCCCTAAACCGCCAGCACCCCACATTGTAACTAATAAACTAAATCTATTAACTCCTAAACAGTCGGCCCCCACATCGCAAAACACTAAATTAAATTATTTACCCCTAAACCTAACACCCCCCTAACTTTAAATTAAACGTTACAATATAACTATCTAAAAATAAACAAAAACTTAACTGTGAAATAAAAAAAAAAACAAGATTAAACTATAAATTAACCTTAGATTACTATTCTGAATGAAGACTTCTCGCCGCCTGGATGAAGACTTCTCGCCGCCTGGATGGAGATGGATATCCGGACTTCAGGAACCACGAGTAGATATTCCGGGGTTAGTGTTAGTTTGTTTTTTTGGGTATTATTTTTTTTAAGATTAGGGCTTTGGGTTTGTAAAAGAGCTGAATGCCCTTTTAAGCGCAATGCCCATACAAATGCCCCTTTAGGGGCAATGGGTATCTCAGATTTTTTTAGATTTAGGTTTTTTATTTTTGAGGCTTGGTTGGTTGGGGGGTTTTACTGTTGGGGGGACTTTGTATTTTTTTTTTTTTTTTTAGGTAAAAGAGCTGTTTAATTTAACCTTTTAAGGGCTATTGGTAGTTTATTGTAGGTTAGGGGGTGTTTTTATATTGTGGGGCTTTTTTATTTTTATAGGGCTATTAGATTAGGTGTAATTGTTTTTATTTTTGATAATTTCATTTAATTTTTTTGTAATCTTAGAGATTTTTATTTTTCACAATTTAGTGTTTATTATTTTTTGTAATCTTAGAGGCCTAGATTTGGAGTTTGGCGGTAGCCGTGATAACCAGCGTTAGAGGCTCCTAACGCTGGTTTTAGGCTACCGCCGGTATTTGTAGTCAGTCAAAAAAGGGTCTAACACTCACTTTTCAGCCGCAACTTTTCCATACCGCAGATCCCCTTACGTCAATTGCGTATCCTATCTTTTCAATGGGATTTTTCTAACTCCGGTATTTAGAGTCGTGGCTGAAGTGAGCGTTAGAATTCTAACGACAAAACTCCAGCCGCAGAAAAAAGTCAGTAGTTAAGAGCTTTCTGGGCTAACGCCGGTTCATAAAGCTCTTAACTACTGTGCTCTAAAGTACACTAACACCCATAAACTACCTATGTACCCCTAAACCGAGGCCCCCCCAACATCGCCGACACTCGATTAAATTTTTTTAACCCCTAATCTGCCGACCGCCACCTACGTTATACTTATGTACCCCTAATCTGCTGCCCATAACACCGCCGACCCCTATATTATATTTATTAACCCCTAACCTGCCCCCCACAACGTCGCCGCCAGCTACCTACAATAATTAACCCCTAATCTGCCGACCGCAAAGAGCCGCCACCTACATTATAGCTATGTACCCCTAATCTGCTGCCCCTAACACCGCCGACCCCTATATTATATTTATTAACCCCTAATCTGCCCCCCTCAACTTCGCCTCCACCTGCCTACACTTATTAACCCCTAATCTGCCGAGCGGACCGCACAGCTATTATAATAAAGTTATTAACCCCTAATCCGCCTCACTAACCCTATAATAAATAGTATTAACCCCTAATCTGCCCTCCCTAACATCGCCAACACCTAACTTCAAACATTAACCCCTAATCTGCCGACTGGAGTTCACCGCTATTCTAATAAATGTATTAACCCCTAAAGCTAAATCTAACCCTAACACTAACACCCCCCTAAGTTAAATATAATTTTAATCTAACGAAATTAATTAACTCTTATTAAATAAATTATTCCTATTTAAAGCTAAATACTTACCTGTAAAATAAATCCTAACATAGCTACAATATAAATTATAATTATATTATAGCTATTTTAGGATTTATATTTATTTTACAGGTAACTTTGTATTTATTTTAACCAGGTACAATAGCTATTAAATAGTTAAGAACTATTTAATAGCTAAAATAGTTAAAATAATTACAAAATTACCTGTAAAATAAATCCTAACCTAAGTTACAATTAAACCTAACACTACACTATCAATAAATTAATTAAATAAAATACCTACAATTACCTACAATTAAACCTAACACTACACTATCAATAAATGAATTAAATACAATATCTACAAATAAATACAATTAAATAAACTAACTAAAGTACAAAAAATAAAAAAGAACTAAGTTACAAAAAATAAAAAAATATCTACAAACATTAGAAAAATATTAAAACAATTTTAAACTAATTACACCTACTCTAAGCCCCCTAATAAAATAACAAAGCCCCCCAAAATAAAAAAATGCCCTACCCTATTCTAAATTACAAAAGTTCAAAGCTCTTTTACCTTACCAGCCCTGAACAGGGCCCTTTGCGGGGCATGCCCCAAGAAATTCAGCTCTTTTGCCTGTAAAAAAACACATACAATACCCCCAACATTACAACCCACCACCCACATACCCCTAATCTAACCCAAACCCCCATTAAATAAACCTAACACTAAGCCCCTGAAGATCTTCCTACCTTATCTTCACCTAACCAGGTATCACCGATCCGTCCTGGCTCCAAAATCTTCATCCAAGCCTAAGCGGGGGCTAGACATCCATCATCCGACAGCTGAAGAAGTCCAGAAGAGGGTCCAAAGTCTTCATCCTATCCGGGAAGAAGAGTAGATCCGGACCGGCAACCATCTTCTTCAAAGCGGCATCTTCTATCTTCATCCGATGAGGACCGGCTCCATCTTGAAGACCTCCATCGCGGATCCATCCTTCTTCTCCGACGACTAGACGACGAATGACGGTTCCTTTAAATGACGTCATCCAAGATGGCGTCCCTCGAATTCCGATTGGCTGATAGGATTCTATCAGCCAATCGGAATTAAGGTAGGAATATTCTGATTGGCTGATGGAATCAGCCAATCAGAATCAAGTTCAATCCGATTGGCTGATCCAATCAGCCAATCAGATTGAGCTCGCATTCTATTGGCTGTTCCGATCAGCGATGTGGTTGGGCGGCAGATTAGGTGTTAATAAGTTTATTTTACAGTTACGATGTGGGTGGGCGGAAGATCAGGGGTTAATAGGTTTAATATAGTATTTGCGATGCGGGAGGGTGGCGGTTTAGGGGTTAAAAGGTAGTTACTTTGTAACATTTTAGTTATGTTTTATTAAACATTTTTGTTTCGCAAAATCCATAACTACTGGTCTCAGATGGTGGAATGGCTCGTGTCGGTATAGGCTGTGACGCAAGCATTTTAGCCGGACCGTACAACCTGTAATACGGTGCTATGGAAAATCCTGCACTCAAACGTAATAAATTTGAGTGCGGAATGGACGTTGAATGTTTTTGTTTGTGTGTGTCTATGAGTGTGTGTGAGTGCCTTTGAATGTTTTTGTTTTCATGTGTCTATGAGTGTGTGTGAGTGCCTTTAAATGTTTCTGTTTGTGTGTGTCTATGAGTGTGTGTGAGTGCCTTTGAATGTTTCTGTTTGTATGTGTCTGAGTGTGTGTGGGTGCCTTTGAATGTTTTTATTTGTATGTGTCTATGGCCTCTACTTATCAAGCCGTCTACCTTGCTGCATTCGCCAGCACAAATACGCTCGCCTAAGATCGCCTAACATCGCTGCCGCAGACCTGAATACGTTCTCCAAAATTATCAAGAAAGCTGTCAAAAAGCCGCGCACCAAGTACGGAGCAATGAGCAGCGGACTGTTGTTAACTAACAGTCATCGATCTTGCTGCTCTTCGGCTTATTCACAGCTTTCTTGGTACCCTTTCACTAAGCACCCACACTACACTATATTGTTTTACCCCCTATACCGCCGCTCCCGGAGCCCACCGCACCTAAATAAAGTTATTAACCCCTAAACCGCCGCTCCTGGAGCCCACCGCAACTCTAATAAAGTGTTTAACCCCTAAACCGCCGCTCCCTGAGCCCACCGCCACTTACATTATACATATTAACCCCTAATCTGCCCCCCCTACACCTTCGCCATCTACATTATATTTATTAACCCCTAAACCGCCGCTCCCGGACCCTGCCACAACTAAATAAAATGTTTAACCCCTAAACCGCCGCTCACGGACCCCGCCGCCACCTACATTAAATTTATTAACCCCTAATCTGACCCCCCTACACTGCCGCCACCTACATTAAATTTATTAACCCCTAATCTCCCGCCCCCAACGTCGCCGCCACTATATTAAATTTATTAACCCCTAAAACTAAGTCTAACCCTAACCCTAACACCCCCTAACTTAAATATAATTTAAATTAATCTAAATAAATATTCCTATCATGAAATAAATTATGCATATTTAAAACTAAATACTTACCTATAAAATAAACCCTAAGCTAGCTACAATATAACTAATAGTTACATTGTAGCTAGCTTAGGGTTTATTTTTATTTTACAGGCAACTTTGTATTTATTTTAACTAGGTACAATAGTTATTAAATAGTTATGAACTATTTAATAACTACCTAGCTAAAATAAATACAAATTTACCTGTAAAATAAAACCTAACCTAAGTTACAATTACACCTAACACTACACTATAATTAAATTAATTCCCTAAATTAAAATAAATTAATTACATTTAAGTAAAATTAAATAAAATTAACTAAAGTACGAAAACAAACACTAAATTACAGAAAATAATAAAATAATTACAAGAATTTTAAACTAATTACACCTACTCTAATCTCCCTAATAAAATAAAAAAGCCCCCCAAAATAATAAAAATTCCTACCCTACACTAAATTACAAATAGCCTTTAAAAGCTCCACCCACACAACCAACCCTATTCTAAAACCCACCCAATCCCTTAATAAAACCTAACACTAGCCCCTTGAAGATCACCCTACCTTGAGACATCTTCACCCAACTGGGCAGAAGTGGTCCTCCAGACGGTCCGAAGTCTTCATCCTATCCGGGCAGAAGAGGTCCTTCAGATGTCCAGACGGCATCTTCTATCTTCATCCATCCGGAGCGGGTTCATCTTCAAGCCAGCCGACGTGGAGCATCCTTCCAAGCCGACGACTATCCGACGAAGGGATATTCCTTTAAATGACGTCATCCAAGATGGCGTCCCTTGAATTCCGATTGGCTGAATTCTATCAGCCAATCGGAATTAAGGTAGGAAAAATCCTATTGGCTGATGCAATCAGCCAATAGGATTGAGCTTGCATTCTATTGGCTGTTCCAATCAGCCAATAGAATGCGAGCTCAATCCTATTGGCTGATTGGCTCAGCCAATAGGATTGAACTTCAATCCTATTGGCTGATTGCATCAGCCAATAGGATTTTTCCTACCTTAATTCCGATTGGCTGATAGAATTCTACCAGCCAATTGGAATTCAAGGGACGCCATCTTGGATGACGTTATTTATTATGGATATCTAGTGTAGCGTGGGTGAATGAATCCGTTTGGACTGGGGGGTGATGTTCCCCTTGAATCTAATTTCCACACTAGGTAGATTTTTAGATGTGCAGTACTCTAAGTTATCTGCGTAAATGTATAGTATGACGAAAAGAAATGTAAGGAGCTTATTGGATCTGTATGGTACTCCTAATAGTATTAGAGCTCTTATTCTTCAAAATATATATATATATACCACTAAGGTAATAGATTGAAGCTTCTTAGGTAAGTACACTATTATGAGGAATCAACTCCTATATTTGCGTTAGTACTATTACCCAGACTCTGTATCACTTTAAGATCCTTTAAGTATGGCTTATTCTGCCAAGATTTCCAATAGGGAAGACTCCCTTTAACCTTAGTGTTGGAATGAAAGGGTTGTCTGATATAGACTGAAAACAATATTCTTGATTTTAGACTTTTATGCTGGGTTCATTCATTACATTTTTTAATGGGTTAGAAAATGCTTATTGTCTTGATGTTAACTCAGTAAAGTGTAGTGCAGAACTATTCAATATCGGCACCGATGTTAGGTGTGACTGAGCGTGCTCTTTGAGCTAGCTCCTTAAATATCCCACGTTAGGTGGGGTGTGTTGATTAAACAAAATGATTTTATATCTTGACTTTGTTTATTTGCACACCTTTGTTAAAGAGCAGGGTATTTACCTGTTATAGCGTGGTTAATCAACCTAAGCTAATCATATTGTACATCTTGTTCTTAGTATTAATATCTCAAGAAGGAGATCGAATATTCACACTTAATATTTCATTATCTTAAGTTATATCCGCAACTGTTAAAGAGACGATTTTTGCTTGGACAATAAGTGATAGAATTAATGCTTGCTAGATATAACAATATCAAGTATATTAATAGCAGTATTATTCGTCGATTAGCAACCTGTGTTTATTTACACCAATGTTGTAGTGTACTTATTGACTTGAATAAAAGTAACCCGGACCACTTGATAAGTTGTCTCCAAATAGATTCTGCACTGTATTAGACACACGCTAATAACTAAAGCTCTATTGTCTAAGGTTCTGCATTAATTTGTAATTTACTATACTTTTTAAGCAATTTCTGTTTGGTAAGTGTGACCCCAGCAGTTGGAGTTTATATATTGTACTTCTATGCAGTGGCGGCTGGTGAATTTTTAGGATGGGGGTGCACAAGACCCTCCCCCTATTAGAAAGCCACGCCCCTTTGAAAAACCACGCCCCTTTTGAAAAACACGCCCCTTTAATAAGCCACGCCCATTTTAAAAGCCACACCCCTTTGTGAAAGTCACGCCCCTCAAATGGCCCCACCCATTTGAACCAGCAGTGTTTTTGGTCATCGTCTTCTTGAAATATCCAGCCCCGGCCTGGGGGTAACTTCAACTGAAGTTTGTGACTGATTCCTCAACATTATTCTCAAGTATCTGCTGATATTGAGTGGAATCCATGAGACCCTCAACAATATTCCCAGTAGTACAGGTCTTTGGAGGTGGTCTGTGGGCTGTTTTTGACCGTTCTCACCATCCTTTGCCTTTGCCTCTGGCCCTCTCTGATATTTTACTTGCCCTGCCACTTCTGGCCTTAACAAGAACTGTGCCTGTGGTCTTCCATATCCTCACCATGCATTGCTCACTGTGTTCCTCATAGTGGACACAGACATCTTAAATCTATGAATGCATACTCTTCAGTACAGCCATGTTCACGTGCGACAGTGCACAAATGGAGGAGCCTACACTACCTGCCCATGTCTAGTCTTAAAATATACATGATGGTGCTCAGTTAAATTATATAATAACATATATATATATTAACCAAATGATTAATTAAAGCTGCAAAATAATAAGAATGTTGAATGTACATTCATGAAAACATATATATTCCTGGATTTAAAGAACCTTCCACTTTATAGAGAAATACAACCACATTTCAATTACTGTTGCCCCAGCCCCCAGTGTTCGATATAAGGCAATGCAGCCAAAGGCCTTGGCAACATGAAGATAAATACACCCACATTTTACTTTCTACAAAAGAAGATTATTTCTATTACACTAGTGCTTAATAATTAACTTCAACAGTAAAGATTAAAACAGAATGTTGTTAACTCAAGTACAATTTTTGTAAATTAAGTCAATCCGCCTGTCTTTTTTTGAGGCAAATAAATCAATAACATTTTCGGTGAATGTAGGCATGTCATTGATCAATTGTTTTTCAATTGTGAGCATGGCTAGAGCAGTCAGTCTTTGGTGCTCCATAGAAATGTCTTAACTCGTTTTAAAGTTGAGAAACATCTCTCAGCCTCAGCAGTTGTCACGGGAATAGTCGAAATAATTTGCAACAGTTTGTAGGTCTCAGAGAAAGTACTGTCCAAGTTATTTTCTATTACAAACTGTAGAAGACTGATGGCACCATTCATATTTCGGAAATCTGGTCTTCTGTAAATTACTCCTAGTTCAGTTTTCAGGCGATCTTTCTGTAATGTGTGATAAACCGCTGATGTTTGTTCAAGAAGCTGATTTGGAAAAATTTTCTCGTAATCCGCAAATTTTTCCGCTTGGAGGAGAGAAACAGCCGAGTAGTGAGTTATAAAAGAAAATCTATCTTTTACTTGATTTGTGATAACATCGCATATCTCTTTAGCTGCCACAGTCTGAGCAATGTGAATATTTTCTCTCTTCCTTTTCCTAGATGTTTCCTCTGTTTCTGATATCGTCATGGTCACTGTGTCCATTCTATTCCTTTCGTTTTCCATTGTCTGCTGGAAAGTGTTAATATGTTTTCTAATAAGTGCCGCATCTGTTTGTGTTTTCTGAAGTTGGTTGTATAACACATCTACATGTGGCATAATATTGTGAAAAACTGTAAGCCAAAACACAAATACCGAGTCTTGTAACATACGCCGAATAGCCCCTGCTTGATTTATAGCTATTTCTTTTTTCGATGTTGACTCTATTTTTTCCATGCATTCAATTAACTGTTCCCTGTTTTCAAAAACTGTATTGACGGTTCGACTCTTGAAATTCCACCTGGTGGCTGAACCATGAGGTATCCTTCTTCTAACAGTTTAATCTAGAATAGCTATCCTTTGTGGCGAGTTACTAAAAAAGTTAGTAATGTCACTTAGATTTGAAAAAAATACTCGAACTTGTTGATTTTGACTGCTTGCTTGGCTGACAATTAAATTGAGCTGATGTGCGTAGCAATGCACAAAATGTGCATTCTTGTAGGTACGTTTAATTATAGCCTGAACACCTGCATGCTGACCACTCATCACGCTTGCACCGTCGTAACTCTGCGATATCAGTTTCTCTGGGTTGTCTATAACTTTTTCCAAAGTAGCTTGAATACACGTAGCTAAAGATTCGGCATCATGTCCAGCTGGATTAGTGAATTCCCAGAATCTCTCAACCGGTTGTCCGTTACCTATAATGTATCTAAAAACAACAACCAATTGGAAGGCAGATGAAACATCAGTAGTTTCATCTGCTATCACTGCTACAAAACTTGCATTTGAGATTTCCTTCTTTATTTGGTTCTGGCAAACAGTAAGCATACAGTCTAATAAATCGTTTTGAATTTCTTTTGACGTTCCTTTAAAAACAGTGGCACTAGCGAGATGTTCTTTTAGAGATGCATCAAGCTCTGCTGAGAAGTTTATAAGACCTCTGAAAATGCCTGGATTTAATGAATCATCGCGTTCGTCATGTCCTCGAAGTGCAAGCTCAAATGCGCCGCAAAATAAAATACAATTAATTATTTTGGAAAGAACATAGCGATTTTTCGTTACTTGCTCATTATGTTTTTTAATATTCAAACGATATGCACTGTCAAGTTGTTGCCGAATATCAACCCTTCCTAGCAAATTAAACTCTAATGTGGAGTTTAAATGTGATTGGGAGCAATTATGTTTATTGGTTTTTTGACTTAAATGTGATAAATCGGCGACACCATAACTCACCCAGCTTGAATCCCCACTTTGTTTTGCAAACAGGAGACAATAAAAACAAAAGAGCCTGTTAGATAATTCACAACCACAAATCCATGGATATTTATCATATACCTCGGGTTTGAATTCTCTTTTGTAATCTCTAGTTTTACATTTTGTCACCTGGGTAAGGTTAAGCATAGGTGTTGGCCTGAGCATTTTAATTTCCATTTTTCTTTCAATGGGCAACGTTGAAAAATGTAATTGCTTTAGCTCAGACACACTAATTTTACTAAGTGCCATCTTAACTGTTAGTTTACACACAAAGAACAGTCCTTTGCTCTTATCTAATATATAACTTGTAGGTAGGTAGCTCTGCAGCTGTTAGAAAATATACAACTTAATAGTTTAATAGTTTGGCGGTGGTTATGTAATATATAACTTGTAGGTAGGTAGCTCTGCTGCTCTGCAGCTGTTAGAAAATATACAACTCAACTTGAAGTAATAGTTTAATAGTTTGGCGGTTGTTATGTAATATATAACTTGTAGGTAGGTAGCTCTGCTGCTCTGCAGCTGTTAGAAAATATACAACTCAACTTGAAGTAATAGTTTAATAGTTTGGCGGTTGTTATGTAATATATAACTTGTAGGTAGGTAGCTCTGCTGCTCTGCAGCTGTTAGAAAATATACAACTCAACTTGAAGTAATAGTTTAATAGTTTGGCGGTTGTTATGTAATATATAACTTGTAGGTAGGTAGCTCTGCAGCTGTTAGAAAATATACAACTTAATAGTTTAATAGTTTGGCGGTTATTATGTAATATATAACTTGTAGGTAGGTAGCTCTGCTGCTCTGCAGCTGTTAGAAAATATACAACTCAACTTGAAGTAATAGTTTAATAGTTTGGCGGTTGTTATGTAATATATAACTTGTAGGTAGGTAGCTCTGCTGCTCTGCAGCTGTTAGAAAATATACAACTCAACTTGAAGTAATAGTTTAATAGTTTGGCGGTTGTTATGTAATATATAACTTGTAGGTAGGTAGCTCTGCAGCTGTTAGAAAATATACAACTTAATAGTTTAATAGTTTGGCGGTTATTATGTAATATATAACTTGTAGGTAGGTAGCTCTGCTGCTCTGCAGCTGTTAGAAAATATACAACTCAACTTGAAGTAATAGTTTAATAGTTTGGCGGTTGTTATGTAATATATAACTTGTAGGTAGGTAGCTCTGCTGCTCTGCAGCTGTTAGAAAATATACAACTCAACTTGAAGTAATAGTTTAATAGTTTGGCGGTTGTTATGTAATATATAACTTGTAGGTAGGTAGCTCTGCAGCTGTTAGAAAATATACAACTTAATAGTTTAATAGTTTGGCGGTTATTATGTAATATATAACTTGTAGGTAGGTAGCTCTGCTGCTCTGCAGCTGTTAGAAAATATACAACTCATCTTGAAGTAATAGTTTAATAGTTTGGCGGTTGTTATGTAATATATAACTTGTAGGTAGGTAGCTCTGCTGCTCTGCAGCTGTTAGAAAATATACAACTCAACTTGAAGTAATAGTTTAATAGTTTGGCGGTTGTTATGTAATATATAACTTGTAGGTAGGTAGCTCTGCTGCTCTGCAGCTGTTAGAAAATATACAACTCAACTTGAAGTAATAGTTTAATAGTTTGGCGGTTGTTATGTAATATATAACTTGTAGGTAGGTAGCTTTGCTGCTCTGCAGCTATTAGAAAATATCAACTAGAAGTTGAACTAAATTGTTAAAGAACTCCCTAAAAATCCAGTATACTCCTAAACTTGCTAATCTCAGACTGTGTCTGTTGTTTAAATTACAAGTAGAAAAATAAAAATGTTTTTTTTTTTTTAAACACTAGTTCAAGTTCAAGACTCAACTCAAGTTACTCTATATAAAAAGCAATCTCAGACTCAGACTGTATCTGTTGTTTAAATTACAAGTAGAAAAATAAAAATGTTTTTTTTTTAAACACTAGTTCAAGTTCAAGACTCAAGTTACTCTATATAAAAAGCAATCTCAGACTCAGACTGTATCTGTTGTTTAAATTACAAGTAGAAAAATAAAAATGTTTTTTTTTAAACACTAGTTCAAGTTCAAGACTCAAGTTACTCTATATAAAAAGCAATCTCAGACTCAGACTGTATCTGTTGTTTAAATTACAAGTAGAAAAATAAAAATGTTTTTTTTTTAACACTAATTCAAGTTCAACTTAGACTCAACTCACTCTATCTAAAAAGCAATCTCAGACTCAGACTGTATCTGTTGTTTAAATTACAAATAGAAAAAAAAGGTTTGTTTTTTTTTAACACTAGTTCAAGACTCAACTCACTCAGTTACTCTATATAAAAAACTGCAGGCCTGCAGCAAAAATCATTAAAATATCTGCCCACAAAGTTACTAAACTAATAATATATTACTAGTATAAATTAAGTTAACTAAAGTATCTTCAAGTTCTATATAGATATAGATAACTAGAAAATCTGAATACTACTAGTAGTGACTGTGAATCTACAGTTCTAAACTAATTTGCTGCTAAGCTAAGCCTAATGTAATTAATAATAATTATAATGGCTATTGGCTAACTATCTAACTGTCTATTAGCCTGCTCCTGGGCCCTGGCTATTTCTTTGCACACTACTTGACTGCAGCTCAGCAGACACTGAGTCAGCACACAGCAGCAAATATTGACTGTCTGTCACTGTTCAATCAACTTGTTGATGCTTGATGGCTGCCAGCAGGCAGCAAAAAATATATAGTTTTGTTGTAAACAATTTTTGCACAGAGCTATGCAAAAACACTCCTCTCAGCTCAACGGCTATCTCCACAAAGATTTTCGCGCCGTTGAGCTGGGAGGAGCCTCGTGGGGGCCATCACGTGAGCCATGGAGCCTATCACAGAGTCTGAGGAGTCCGGATCAAGAGGCTGGGGGAGGAGACAGAGCACAGGCTGAACGACCGCACAGTTCAGCCTGTGCGATTATGCCTCTATAGGCATGAGGCTGGGGAGGAGCTCTACGCCTGCACAGTGAATACATTGCGATCACTGTGCAGGCATATAGAGCTCCTTACCGCACGTGCGAGTGGGGGGTGGAGACTGGAGCCTGCCCTGGACTGTCAATCAGCCTCTCTCAGCTCAGCCTCAGGCAGCAGCAGCAGGCAGTGCGCCGTGGTGGTGTGTGGTGTGACGTCACGGACGTCAGCACACTGAGTAGTCCACCCGGTCCTAGCTCCTGCCTCCTGCCTGAGCCTGATAATAAATATACAGTGTCTGTTAATGAACACTCAGTGGCGAGTCAGTGATGAGAATGATAATAGATTAAATAGCAGGGTATATAAGCTAAGCAGCAGTGCCAGTAAAGCATTATTTAATACATATAATATTAAATAATATAAATAAAAAATAAAATTAAAATTTTTCATAATTTTTTTTTTCTCATTTTTTTTTTTTTAAATGCTCATTTTTTTCCCCCCTCCTCTGCCCCCTGGGGGTTCACGTGCGACAGTGCACATATGGAGGAGCCTCCATGTTTCACCTTTTACCACGGACAACCATTGCTGCTATATGTTTAATAAATATCGCTAATGGTATCACCCACTGTTGAATACATAGGCCCCTAGTTATCAAGCCGTCAACCTCAAATATGCTGGAATTCCGCAGCGTATTTGTGCGAGGCTGATTCGCCTAAGTTATCAAGCCCTTTACACCGGCAAAAGTAGAATTTTGTGACGTAAGCTTCGATCCGCCGGACTCAGTCCGACACAGATTGATTCTTACGTCACTCCAGATGTTCCGCACACAAGTTCGGCACAATCTGACTACTTTTGCTAGTTATCAAATGACTAGCAGGTACGCTCAGCACTTTTCAGGCCCAGCGTACCTGGTTTTCAAACTGCCGTCCTGGAGGCGGCGGATCCCATAGGAATCAATGGGAGTCTGACCATAGCGAAAGTTCATGTTCGCTGCTGCCCGACATCCCATTGATTCCTATGGGAAAAGTCTGCACCTAACACCCTAACATGTACCCCGAGTCTAAACACCCCTAATCTGCCCCCCCTACACCGCCGCAACTAAATAAATGTATTACCCCCTAAACCGCCGCTCCCGGAGCCCACCGCAAGCTACATTATACATATTAACCCCTAATCTGTCCCCCCCTACACCACCGCAACTAAATAAAGTTATTAACCCCTAAACCGGCGCTCCCGGACACCGCCGAAATTATAATAAATGTATTAACCCCTAAACCGCCGCTCCCGGACCCCGCCGCCACCTATATTAAACTTATTAACCCCTAATCTGCCCCCCCTATACCGTCGCCACCTATAATACATTTATTGACCCCTATCCTGCCCCCCCTACACCGCTGCGACCTATAATAAATTTATTAACCCCTATCCTGCCCCCCCTACACCGCCGCAACTATAATAAAATTATTAACCCCTAAACCTAAGTCTAACCCTAACCCTAACACCCCCCTAACTTAAATATTAATTAAATAAATCTAAATATTATAACTCTTATTAACTAAATTAATCCTATTTAAAACTAAATACTTACCTTTAAAATAAACCCTAATATTGCTACAATATAAATAATAATTATATTGTAGCTATCTTAGGATTTATGTTTATTTTACAGGTAACTTTGTATTTATTTTAGTTAGTTAGAATAGTTATTAAATAGTTATTAACTATTTAATAACTACCTAGCTAAAAGAAATACAAAATTACCTGTAAAATAAATCCTAATCTAAGTTACAATTAAACACTACACTATCATTAAACTAATTAAATAAATTACCTACAAATAACTACAATTAAATACAATTAAATAAACTAACTAAAGTACAAAAAATAAAAAAAGCTAAGTTACAAAAAATAAAAAAAATAAGTTACAAACATTTCAAAAATATTACAACAATTTTAAGCTACTTACACCTAATCTAAGCCCCCTAATAAAATAACAAAGCCCCCCAAAATAAAAAAATGCGCTACCCTATTCTACATTAAAAAGTTAACAGCTCAATTGCCTTACCAGCCCTTAAAAGGGCCTTTTGCGGGGCGTGCCCCAAAGAAAACAGCTCTTTTGCCTGTAAAATAAAAATACAACCCCCCCAACATTAAAACCCACCACCCACATACCCCTACTCTAACCCAAACCCCCCTTAAATAAACCTAACACTACCCCCCTGAAGATCTTCCTACCTTTAGCCGTCTTCAGCCAGCCGACCACCGATGGAACCGAAGAGGAGATCCGGAGCGGCAGAAGTTATCATCCAAGGGGCGCTGAGGAAGTCTTCCATCCGATTGAAGTCATCATCCAGGCAGCGTCTTCAATCTTCATCCATCCAGAGCGGAGCAGAGCCATCTTCAGACAAGCCTATGCGGAGCCATCTTCTTCCACCGATGACTGAACGACGAATGACGGTTCCTTTAAGTGACGTCATCCAAGATGGCGTCCCTCGAATTCCAATTGGCTGATAGGATTCTATCAGCCAATCGGAATTAAGGTAGGAAAAATCTGATTGGCTTATCCAATCAGCCAATCAGATTGAGCTCGCATTCTATTGGCTGATTGGATCAGCCAATCGGATTGAACTTCAATCTGATTGGCTGATTGGATCAGCCAATCAGATTTTTCCTACCTTAATTCCGATTGGCTGATAGAATCCTATCAGCCAATCGGAATTCGAGGGACGCCATCTTGGATGACGTCACTTAAAGGAACCATCATTCGTCGTTCAGTCGTCGGTGGAAGAAGATGGCTCCGCGTAGGCTCGTCTGAAGATGGCTCCGCTCCGCTCCGGATGGATGAAGATTGAAGACGCCGCCTGGATGATGACTTCAATCAGATGGAAGACTTCTTCAGCGCCCCTTGGATGATGACTTCTGCCGCTCCGGATCTCCTCTTCGGTTCCATCGGTGGTCGGCTGGCTGAAGACGGCTAAAGGTAGGATGATCTTCAGGGGGGTAGTGTTAAGTTTATTTAAGGGGGGTTTGGGTCAGAGTAGGGGTGTGTGGGTGGTGGGTTTTAATGTTGGGGGGTTGTATTATTTTACAGGCAAAAGAGCTGTTTTCTTTGGGGCATGCCCCGCAAAAGGCCCTTTTAAGGGCTGGTAAGGTAATAGAGCTGGTAACGTTTTAATGTAGAATAGGGTAGGGCATTTTTTTATTTTGGCGGGCTTTGTTATTTTATTAGGGGGCTTAGATTAGGTGTAAGTAGCTTAAAATTGTTGTAATATTTTTGAAATGTTTGTAACTTATTTTTTTTATTTTTAGTAACTTAGCTTTTTTATTTTTGTACTTTAGTTAGTTTATTTAATTGTATTTAATTGTAGTTATTTGTAGGTAATTTATTTTATTTAATGATAGTGTAGTGTTAGGTTTAATTGTAACTTAGGTTAGGATTTATTTTACAGGTAATTTTGTATTTCTTTTAGCTAGGTAGTTATTAAATAGTTAATAACTATTTAATAACTATTCTAACTAGCTAAAATAAATACAAAGTTACCTGTAAAATAAATATAAATCCTAAAATAGCTACAATGTAATTATTAATTACATTGTAGCTATCTTAGGGTTTATTTTACAGGTAAGTATTTAGTTTTAAATAGGAATAATTTATTTAAGTATAGTGTAGTGTTAGGTGTAATTGTAACTTAGGTTAGTTTTTATTTTACAGCTTAATTTCTCTTTATTTTAACTAGGTAGCTATTAAATCAGCCAATCAGATTGAGCTCGCATTCTATTGGCTGATTGGAACAGCCAATAGAATGCGAGCTCAATCTGATTGGCTGATTGGATCAGCCAATCGGATTGAACTTGATTCTGATTGGCTGATTCCATCAGCCAATCAGAATATTCCTACCTTAATTCCGATTGGCTGATAGAATCCTATCAGCCAATCGGATTTCGAGGGACGCCATCTTGGATGACGTCATTTAAAGGAACCGTCATTCGGCGAGTAGGCGTCGGTTGAAGAGGATGTTCTGCGTCGGCTTGGAAGAAGATGGCTCCGCTCCGCTCCAGAAGAAAGAAGATTGAAGATGCGGCTTGATAGAAGACTTCATCCCGATGATGGACTTCCGACTTCAGCCCGATGATGGATTTCTTCAGCCGCCGCTTGGATCCAAACTTCAGCCCAAGGATGGACGTCACTCTTCAGCCCCCCGCTTGGGCTTGGATCAACACTTCCGAGGACCGATCGGTGAACCTGGTATGGTGAAGATAAGGTAGGAAGATCTTCAGGGGCTTAGTGTTAGGTTTATTTAAGGGGGGTTTGGGTTAGATTAGGGGTATGTGGGTGGTGGGTTGTAATGTTGGGGGGGTATTGTATGTGTTTTTTTTTACAGGCAAAAGAGCTGAATTTCTTGGGGCATGCCCCGCAAAGGGCACTGTTCAGGGCTGTTAAGGTAAAAGAGCTTTGAACTTTTGGAATTTAGAATAGGGTAGGGCATTTTTTTATTTTGGGGGGCTTTGTTATTTTATTAGGGGGCTTAGAGTAGGTGTAATTAGTTTAAAATTGTTGTAATATTTTTCTAATGTTTGTAAATATTTTTTTATTTTTTGTAACTTAGTTCTTTTTTATTTTTTGTACTTTAGTTAGTTTATTTCATTGTATTTATTTGTAGATATTGTATTTAATTAATTTATTGATAGTGTAGTGTTAGGTTTAATTGTAGATAATTGTAGATATTGTATTTAAATAATTTATTGATAGTGTAGTGTTAGGTTTAATTGTAGATAATTGTAGGTAGTTTATTTAATTTATTTATTGATAGTGTAGTGTTAGGTTTAATTGTAACTTAGGTTAGGATTTATTTTACAGGTAATTTTGTAATTATTTTAACTATTTTAGCTATTAAATAGTTCTTAACTATTTAATAGCTATTGTACCTGGTTAAAATAAATACAAAGTTGCCTGTAAAATAAATATTAATCCTAAAATAGCTATAATATAATTATAATTTATATTGTAGCTATATTAGGGTTTATTTTACAGGTAAGTATTTAGATTTAAATAGGAATAATTTATTTAATAAGAGTTAATTTATTTCGTTAGAATAAAATTATATTTAACTTAGGGGGGTGTTAGGGTTAGGGTTAAAATTAGCTTTAGGGGTTAAAAAATTTATTAGAGTAGCGGTGAGCTCTGATCGGCAGATTAGGGGTTAATACTTGAAGTTAGGTGTCGGCGATGTTAGGGAGGGCAGATTAGGGGTTAATACTATTTATTATAGGGTTATTGAGGCGGGAGTGAGGCGGATTAGGGGTTAATAGCTTTATTATAGTAGCGGCGGCGTGCGGACGGCAGATTAGGGGTTAATAAGTGTAGGCAGGTGGAGGCGACGTTGTGGGGGGCAGATTAGGGGTTAATAAATATAATATAGGGGTCGGCGGTGTTAGGGGCAGCAGATTAGGGGTACATAGGGATAATGTAAGTAGCGGCGGTTTACGGAGCGGCAGATTAGGGGTTAATAATAATATGCAGGGGTCAGCGATAGCGGGGGCGGCAGAAAAGGGGTTAATAAGTGTAAGGTTAGCTGGCCACGCTGGGACTTGGCCGCTCAGTGAGGTTGCTCTGTGGGACCGGAGTTTATCTTGCACACTTATATCTAGTTGTGGATAAAATACAGGCACCTAGAGGTGTCGGAACACATGAGGAACAGAACCGCCGCACTTAGGATAACAAATATGTCCTGAACAGACCGCAAACATCCGAAGAGGCTCACAGTGTTCAGGAGATAGCGGTCGCCATCTTGGATTTTCCCCACGAGGTTCAGGCAGCATATGACTGCAACAGGACCAGGTATTATTAAAGTGGGTACTCGAAATGCTACTACTCATTAGGCACAAGGGCTAACACACATGCCAAAGACTCTAACCATAGTATACGTTAACACAAATAGTAATTTTAACGGCATATACCTGCTCCTTAATATAGGTTCACAGAACTACTATAATGCCATCATAAGTGGACATAACTTATAAGTCTAACATACTACAAAACATACAGGACATGTCGCTAACTTGTGGATCTGATGTTACAAGTATAAGGAAAGTCTGGATACAGCTTTTTTCTTATTTTCCTCCCTTTTTTCATTTTAAAAGAAAACAATAATAAACATGAAACTGCGCTTTTCTGAGGGGGGAAAACAGATATGGAGATGAAGATACACATTAAATAGCATGACAAATGCATATCCTTATATCTCAAATATACTGAATGTGTGTTCAGAAGAAACAGCTGGGATGGCTTGTTATGTTTTATAACTTGGCTTATAACTTCAGGGAGCAATGTGCCATTTCCTACTAGCAACTCAATAATTGAATAACAGGTGCTGCTTTACCCTCTGTGTAGTATAACTATATCCTGAACTATTTAGAGTTTCTGTTTGTGCAATCTCACTACGGGGGCTGCATTTGGTGTCTTTATACAGTTATTACAGCGAAGATATACACCTTATACTTGAAATCTTAATAATGTCCTCCAGAAGGCAAACAAAGCCAGATATACCTGCGAAATCACAGCATACCACACTCAAATCAGTCACAGACTTTTTCCAGTCTCAGGATAGAGAAAGCACATCCCAAGAACCAACAAACTCGAATCATACTGACAAAGCGCCAGGGTCAGGAGACATCATGGCGGATCACCAGCAAGATCAACTATCACAAATCCTAACCAGGTTGAATGATCTCCCATCTAAAAATGATATAGACTCTCTAAAGGATCTGATTAAGACAGAGATATCAATGATATCGGCAACAGAGTAGATAATTTAGAGTCATCACTGGATATGACGACACAAGAGATGAAAGACATTACAGAATCTCAAGAGCAGCAATCCCTTTTAATTCAGGATTTGAATGTTAAACTCGAAGATCTGGACAACAGAGGGCGAAGAAATAATTTGAGAATTAGAGGGATACCAGAGTCTATCGAGCCCTCCGACCTGGAAGACTATCTACAATCACTCTTTCGCCATCTTATGGACTCCTCAGATACCACATCCTCTTTATCTTTAGAGAGAGCTCACAGAGCTCTGAGAGCAAAACCTTCAAATCAAGCTCCACCACGAGATGTGATAATTAAATTCCTTAGCTTTAAAGATAAGGACACTATTTGGCAGCTCTTCAGAGATAACCCTAATCTTAAATATCAAGACCAGGAGATTCAGGCTTACCTGGACTTAAGCCCTATCACTCTCCAAAAAAGAAAGGACGCTAAATTTATTACAACTACTTTACAAAAGCACAACATAAGATACCGTTGGGGGTATCCATTTGCTCTCATCGCATCACTTGAGGGTAAAACCTGGATCTACAGAACTTTGGAGGACTTGGACTCTTTTTCCAAAGGCATTAACCTGGAAATTCCTGCACCTTCAATACAAGATAACACCCCCGCTACAAGCGGGATGACATCTCGCCTGAAAGACAGGAGACCTGAATGGAACATTGTTCAATACAGGAAAAGGCCTCCCAGACAAACAAACTCTGAATCAGTTGTTAAATCTAACTTCCCTACATGACTTCTTGAAGGTCTTAATCTTGAATCTCACAAAGACTAACTGCTCATAACTGGGCAGTCCATATCCTTTTCGTAATTCTCTGACGAGAAAAAAATAAGAAAGAAAATGTTATGTTTACTGTTATTGTTCGCTATGTTAACTATGTTATTTGATGGTTCTTTGGTTGTTATATATTATGCTCTTTTTCTTCTAGACACATGCTGCATATTCCATGAACAAAAACTAAAAACTAGCAGAAATGTCTTCAGGCTTTGATACCTTATCTAACACCTAACACCTATTAATCAAGACACAATAGTAGTGTCATTAAGGTAGAATATAATTTTGCCCTGAATATTCGAGAGTTGCAATAGAGCAGTGTTTTTCAACCAGTGTGCCGTGGCACACTAGTGTGCCGTGAGAGATCCTCAGGTGTGCCACGGCAGACTGACAACAGTGTGACATATTTTTTAAACTTTGCTTGTTTTTTACTCCCAGTGCAGGGGTAGTTTGTAGGAGACATGGCATAATAGCACAATACATACAGTATGTGTGTGTTTGTGTGTATGTGTATATATATATATGCTGTATTAGGCTACAATGTGTGATTTTCTTTTAAATTTTGGGATGGTGGTGTGCCACAGGATTTTTTAATGTAAAAAAGTGTGCCACGGCAAAAAAAAGGTTAAAAATCACTGCAATAGAGCACTTTAAGCGTGAATTAGCCAAGTCTTTACGGATAGAAATTTAATATTTTGCAGTTTAGCTAGAAATGTGCATTTTGTTGGTTGATGTATTTGTATCATATAGATAGGACTGACTTAGCACTAACCTTTGTCCTTTTTTTTTTGAAGACTCTTTTAGATTGTCTTCTCTTAAATCCACTTCTTAATAGTGGAATCTCTGGTACCCAACCCCTGTCTCTACAAACTATATATGTATCCTTCTTCTCACTTTGTCGAACTCTTTCTATCTTTTACTCTTCTTTCTTCCACTCTTCTCTCACCCTTTGATTGTCATTACTTGTTAATCTATAGCTTTCAGAACAGTACCTCAAACAAGAGTACTGCATCTTGTAAAAAAAGAACCTTACACCCACCCAACTTCTCCTATGACAGATAAACAAATAAACCAACTCCGGATAATATCCATTAACACCAAAGGTCTAAACTCTCCCTTCAAAAGAAATTCAACTCTCTCTGACTTTAAACAACATAGGAGTGATATAGTCATGCTTCAAGAGACGCATTTCAAAAGAGGTAGGGAACCACAAACCTATAAATTTAAATTTGGCCAATGCTTTTATTCTTCCAATACTACAAAAACAAACGGGGTTGGGATTCTGATTAAAAGCAATATTCCTTTTCAGGAGCTTTTTACCCACAAAGATAAAGAGGGTAGATTTATAGCAGTAACGGGTAAACTGTATGGAAAGCTTGTAACTTTAGTTTGTATATATGCTCCAAACACACAACAACATCTCTTCTTTAAGACGATAACAAACAGACTACTTGACAATGCAAAGGGAGCTTTGATCATTGGAGGTGACTTCAATACACCACTCAACCCACATATTGACTGCTCTACACAATCTTCGTCTATCCCATCCAAACGAATCGCAGCAATAAAACAGAACATGAGGGACTTAGCAGTACATGACGTGTGGAGATCTCTAAACTCGCATACAAGAGACTATACATTCTATTCTGCCCCACACAAATTATACTCTAGGATAGACTATCTGTTCATGGATGTCTCTAGTTTCTCCTATATAGTACAAAGCAAGATTCTAACATGCACATGGTCAGATCATTCTTTTATGAGCTGTAGTCTACATTGGCCTAACATCTCTCAAAAAATATTTAATTGGAAATTTGAATCCTCCCTAATAGAAGACACACTAATAAATGAAAAATTGGGGAAATCTCTAGCTGAATATTTTGAACTAAACTCATCTCCACAAATGGACGAAAGAGTTGTGTGGGAAGCACATAAAAGTGTCATTAGGGGAGAATGTATTAGCCATAAAAGCTTTCAAGTTAAACAACAAAAAGCTAGATTAGAAACAACATTACAACAAATTACTGATTTGGAGTCCCAACACAGACAGAACCCGGGGGATGAACCTGTGTATACCGAACTCTGTAACAAAAGACAGGAAATGAACTCTCAACTCCTACATAGATATAAAAAAAATGCCCTCCGACTTAAACAAGTATATTTTGACAGCGACAATAAGAGCGGGAGATTCTTAGCTAGGAAATTACGTAGAAGAACAAATAGATCTTTTATTATGTCAATTAAAAATGCAAAAGGCTCCACATGTTCTAATACCACTTCTATAGCTAACGCATTTCGAGAATACTTCGAAGGTTTGTATAATTTGAAAGACTCTGACCCCATAGTCACTAGACGCGATGACTCCTTTAGCTCCCATATTAAGAGATATTTAGATAGCATACAGATCCCCACCTTATCAAAAGAACAACAAGAACAATTAGATAGCCCAATTCAAGTTGAAGAAGTTATTAATGTCATCAAACATTTACCTAATGGTAAAGCTCCAGGGCCGGATGGCTTCACTAATTTGTACTACAAAAGCTTTCAACCCATAATTGCCCCCCAGTTATGTAGACTGTATAATGTTATAAATGAGGCCACTCCCTTCTTACAACAATCATTAGAGGCCACAATAGTATTATTGCCCAAACCTGGGAAATCAACAGATATGGTTATGAACTATCGACCGATCTCCTTGCTAAATAACGATTCAAAGATCTTTGCCAAGATACTTGCAAATAGATTAGGACCCATTATGCCTTCTTTGATACACGGAGACCAAGTTGGTTTTGTTATTAATAGGGAGGCCAAAGATAACACAATCCGTTCCCTTCATTTAATCCAACATGCACTATCTTCTGATTCACAAATAGTGATGGTATCCACAGACGCTGAAAAAGCGTTCGATCGTGTAGATTGGACGTTTCTGCATCACATTTTAGAAAGATTCGGTTTTGGCAAGGGTATCTTAGGGAAAATCTTTGCTCTATATAATAGCCCAAGCGCGCGCATACTGGTAAATGGAGATCTCTCAGCCCCCTTCTATATTAAAAATGGCACTAGACAGGGATGTCCCTTATCTCCCCTACTTTTCGCATGCGCTATAGAAATATTGGCATTAAAAATAAGAGAAAATAAAAATATTTGCGGCCTAACCCTTCAGAATCATACCTATAAACTTTCGCTATTCGCGGATGACATCCTGTTTACATTGTCGTCACCTAGCCAGTCAATCCCTGAATTAATGAAAGAACTTCATGATTTCAGAATTGTGTCCAACTTCTTAATTAATCAATCAAAATCAGAAATCATGAACATTAACTTGTCTGAAGAAGAACTTAATCTTACAAAACAAATTTGCCCCTTTCGCTGGCAATCCTCTTGCATTAAATACCTGGGGATTTTCCTGTCTCACAACCAAACTGACTTATTAACTCTTAACTATGAATCTCTTAAAAAGAACATTGTAGCAGACTTAAGCTCCTGGAGATCTAAACGCCTTAGTTGGCTAGGGAGAATGAACACAATCACTATGAATATACTGCCCAGAATTTTATACGTCTTACAGACGGTACCAATCCCTCTCCCCTCATCCTACATCCCTTCACTACAGAGAATAATCAATGACTATATAAGGGATAGGAAACACCCTAGAATTAATAGAAAGTTAATGACTCTCCCTAAAGAGTCAGGGGGTCTGGGAGTTCCGGATCTTGAGAAATATAGACAGGCGACTTTCTTACAGCGGGTAGTAGACTGGAACACTAATTACCTTGATAAAATCTGGGTGCGAATCGAACACCAAATGCACCAATGTTCTCACCTGGGTTCTCTGTGTTGGCTAGATGGCTCTGAAGGCCGTCTGAGAATTGTGGGTAATTTTATTACAGAAGAGACATACAAAATGTGGAATAGGTTACTAGTAAAATACCACATGCTTTCCTCTATACCATCCCCATTGACACCCTTGCTTGGAAATCCAGAGTTTCTTCCAGGATTGGGTATTGCTAAATTAGACCCCCTAGATAAAAGGAGCAACTTACCATTCTCTACATTGTCAGAGGGAGGCAAAATGCATACAAGACTAAAACTCCTAGAAGATGACTTACATATATTTAATAGTTGGTTTTTCTATTTGCAAGCACACTCTTTTCTTCAGAACCACAAAGGGAAAAATAATATGTTGAGATCACCTACCAATTTTGAGAAACTATGCTTGTCTGCACAACCGATTAGGCACACTCTATCAATTATATACCACATGCTACAACAAGAACCGTTAGGCCTAGAACACCATTATATTCAAAAATGGGAATCGGAGTTGAATCTTAGAATCTCCCCAAAGGAGAAGCATATGATATTTAAAAGAACAATGAAAGCTTCCACATCAGCTAGAATACTAGAAATTAATTTTAAAATATTGCATCGTTGGTACTATACCCCTACACGTTTAAAAACCTTATATCCTCAAAGATCAGATACATGCTGGCGTTGCGACAGAGGGAGAGGCACTATGGGTCATATATGGTGGCTATGCCCAAACATTTCCCCCTTCTGGAGAGATGTTATAAACCAAACGGAGAAGATACTGGGGATCACTATCCCGCAGGACCCGTTAGTTTGGCTCCTTAATAAACCCCCCAGGAAACTATTGGCTACACATTTGTCCATACTTCAAATTGCTTCCAATAGCGCTAAGACCCTAATAGCAAAATACTGGAAACAATCCTCAATCCCAAATACAGCCCAGTGGATTGATACAATGCACAAAACTATTCAATTAGAGGAATACCACTACATGAAATCACAACGCATAGACTTCTATCATGAGATTCTCTTTATTTGGGAAGATTATATATATAACAAATATGATAATTAAATTATATATATATATTGAAGAATAAGAGCTCTAATACTATTAGGAGTATCATACAGATCCAATAAGCTCTTTACATTTCTTTTCGTCGTACTATACATTTACGCAGATAACTTAGAGTACTGCACATCTAAAAATCTACCTAGCGTGGAAATTAGATACAAGGGGAACATCACCCCCCAGTCCAAACGGATTCATTCACCCACGCTACACTAGATATCCATAATACCGTCTGTGTTTTTAATTTAGTATATATGTTTGTCTGTGGTCTATTTTATGTTTTTTATTGAATACCCCAATAAAGGTTATATTTTATAATTTTGAGCAGTTACGGTCTAGACCGGTTTTCTCCCCCCTTTCTTCCTGAATCCAACCGTGAGCCTTTAAACTTAGGCCTGAGTGCTTCTCAAGTGTACACTTTTTTCAATCCCAGGATTTAAATTTTCTCTTTTTCTACTATTTGTAATTTAGTATAGGGTAGGGATTTTTATTATTTTGGGGGGCTTTTTATTTTATTAGGGGGATTAGATTAGGTGTAATTAGTTTAAAATTCTTGTAATTATTTTATTATTTTTTGTAATTTAGTGTTTTTTTTTGTACTTTAGTTAATTTTATTTAATTGTATTTAATTGTAATTAATTTATTTTAATTTAGGGAATTCATTTAATTATAGTGTAGAGTTAGGTTTTATTTTACAGGTACTTTTGTATTTATTTTAACTAGGTGGTTATTAAATAGTTAATAACTATTTAATAACTATTGTACCTAGTTAAAATAAATACAAACTTACCTGTAAAATAAAAATAAATCCTAAAATAGCTACAATGTAACTATTAGTTATATTGTAGCTAGCTTAGAGTTTTTTTTACAGGTATTTATTCTTAAATAGGTATAATTTATTTAATGCTAGGAATATTTATTTAGATTAATTTAAATTATATTTAAATTAGGGTGTGTTAGACTTAGACAGATCCTCTACGCTGCTCCAAGGCTAGAGCCGACAGTATCCTCCACTAACAGGGTAGCGTGCTGCAATTGTTTGGGGCGTGAGCTGAATGTTATGACGTGGTGCACGCTTAACGGCTGAGCAAGCCGTAATACCAACTCCAGAAAAACCACATTAAAGCAACACTCTTTAAGGAAAGATAAAAAGTCTCTTTATTAAGGTCCTTTAAAATAACACAATCCAACAATGGGGGTAAACACAAGACATCCTTACGCGTTTTGTGCCCAACTGGCACTTAGTCATAGGATAATCTGAGTGTATACTGCTCCACACCTTTATACGCTAAACGCCCAAAGCAATCAGCTGAGCACCATTAGCCATAATGTGTTCTTAAAGGGATGGAGCAGTGTCACTCATGTTGCATATTAAAAACACTGTTACAATTACATTGCACTGAAGAAATCAAAATTACTATAATGTGGATTTGGGGTTAAAAAACACACATAAGTAAATAAATGTATCACTTTATACAAAACCTGCCAAAAGTTAGACAAGGGAATAAACGTACATTATACAAATATTATTAACCCCAAGTACAACATTATGGAAGAAATTACAGAGTTATAGAAATTTGTATGTCTCCATCTCATATATGAGATGAAATTTTATCTTGCTGAATTGATATATATATATATATTTATTTGACATATTCACAAAATTCAGCAAGATAAAATTTCATCTCATATAGGAGATGAAGACATACAAATTTCTATAACTCTGTAATTTCTTCCATAATGTTGTACTTGGGGTTAATAATATTTGTATAATGTACGTTTATTCCCTTGTCTAACTTTTGGCAGGTTTTGTATAAAGTGATACATTTATTTACTTATGTGTGTTTTTTAACCCCAAATCCACATTATAGTAATTTTGATTTCTTCAGTGCAATGTAATTGTAACAGTGTTTTTAATATGCAACATGAGTGACACTGCTCCATCCCTTTAAGAACACATTATGGCTAATGGTGCTCAGCTGATTGCTTTGGGCGTTTAGCGTATAAAGGTGTGGAGCAGTATACACTCAGATTATCCTATGACTAAGTGCCAGTTGGGCACGAAACGCGTAAGGATGTCTTGTGTTTACCCCCATTGTTGGATTGTGTTATTTTAAAGGACCTTAAAGGGACACTATACCCAAACATTTTCTTTCATGATTAAGGTAGAGAATACAATTTTAAACAACATTCCAATTTATTTCTATTACGTAATTTGCTTCATTCTTTAGATATACTTTAATGAAGAAATAGCAATGCACACGGTGAACCAATCACAGGAGGCATCTATGTGCAGCTACCAATCAGCAGCTACAAAGCATATCTAGATATGCTTTTCAGCAAAGAATATCAAGAGAATGAAGCAAAATAGATAATAGAAGTAAATTAGAAAGTTATTTATAATTGTATGCTCTTTCTAAATCATGAAAGAAAAAATTTGGGTTTCATGTCCCTTTAATAAAGAGACTTTTTATCTTTCCTTAAAGAGTGCTGCTTTAATGTGGTTTTTCTGTGTTAGACTTAGGTTTAGGGGTTAATAAATTTAATGTAGGTGGCAGCGACGTTGGGGGCGGGAGATTAGGGGTTAATAAATTTAATGTAGGTGGCGGCTGGGTCCGGAAGCGGCGGTTTAGGGGTTAAACATTTTATTTAGTTGCGACGGGGTCCGGGAGCGGCGGTTTAGGGGTTAAACATTTTATTTAGGTGGCGGCGGTGTAGGGACGGCAGATTAGGGGTTAATAAGTATAATGTAGGTGGCGGCAGTGTAGGGGGGGCGGATTAAGGGGGTTTAGACTCGGGGTACATGTTAGGGTCTTAGGTGTATACATTTCCCATAGGAATCAATGGGATATCGGGCAGCAGCGAACATAAGCTTTCGCTGCTTTCAGACTCCCATTGATTCCTATGGCATCTGCCGCCTCCAGGGCAGCGGATTGAAAACCAGGTACGCTGGGCCGGAATAGTGCCGAGCGTACCTGCTAGTTTTTTGATAACTAGCAAAAGTAGTCAGATTGTGCCGAACTTACGTTCGGAACATTTCTAGTGACGTAACCATCAATCTGTGTTGGACTGAGTCCAGCGGATCGTATGTTACGTCACTATATTCTACTTTTGCCGGTCTGTAGGGTTTGATAACTAAGGCGAATCAGGCTCGCCACAAATATGCTGCGGAATTCCAGCGTATTTGCGGTTGACAGCTTGATAAATAGAGGCCTGTGTGTCTATGAGTGTGTGTCAGTGCCTTTGAATGTTTCTGTTTTCTGTTTGTGTGTGTCTATGAGTGTGTGTGAGTTTGAATTTTAATGTTTCTGTTTGTATGTGTCTATGAGTGTGTGTGTGTGTGCCTTTAAATGTTTTTGTTTGTGTGTATCTATGAGTGTGAGTGCCTTTAAATGTTTCTGTTTGTGTGTGTCTATGAGTGTGTCAGTGCCTTTGAATGTTTCTGTTTGTGTGTGTCTATGAGTGTGTGTGTGTTTGACTTTGAATGTTTCTGTTTGTGTGTCTATGAGTGTGTGTGCCTTTAAATGTTTTTGTTTGTGTGTATCTATGAGTGTGAGTGCCTTTAAATGTTTCTGTTTGTGTGTGTCTGAGTATGTGTGAGTGCCTTTGAATGTTTTTGTTTGTGTGTGTTTATGAGTGTGTGTGAGTGCCTTTCAATGTTTTTGTATTTGTGTGTCGATGAGTGTGTGTGATTGCCTTTGGATGTTTTTGTTTTTATGTGTCTATGAGTGTGTGTAAATGCGTTTGAATGTTTTTGTTTGTATGTGTCTATGAGTGTGTTTGAATGTCCTTGAATGTTTTTGTTTGTGTGTGCAGGAGTGTTTCTGCAGACTTTTTAAATATCCAATGAGTGTGTGTGAGTGCCTTTGAATGTTTCTGTTTGTGTGTGTCTATGAGTGTGTGTCAGTACCTTTGAATGTTTCTGTTTGTGTGTGTCTATGAGTGTGTGTGTTTGCCTTTGAATATTTTTCTTTGTGTGTATCTATGAGTGTGAGTGCCTTTGAATGTTTTTTGCTTGTGTGTGTTAATGAGTGTGTGTCAGTGCCTTTCAATGTTCTTGTTTGTGTGTGTGAGTGCCTTTGAATGTTTTTGTTTGTGTGTGTCTATGAGTATGCGTGAGTGCCTTTAAATGTTTCTGTTTGCATGTGTCTATGAGTGTGTGAGTGCCTTTGAATTTTTTTGTTTGTATGTGTCTATGAGTGTGTGTGAGTGCCTTTGAATGTTTTAGTTTGTGTGTCTATGAGTTTGTGTGAGAGCCTTTAAATGTTTTTTTGTTTGTATGTGTCCATGAATGTGTGTAAATGCCTTTGAATGTTTTTGTTTGTATGGGGGGGTAGTTATCAAGCCGTCTACTTTACCTGCCTTCGCCGGTCCAATACGCCCGCCTAAGCTCGCCTACCATCGCTGCCGCAGACCTGAAAATGTTTGCCTAAGTTATCAATAAAGCTGTCAAAAAGCCGTGCACCAAGTACGGGGCGAAGAGCAGCGGACTGTGAGAGTTATCACTCATCCGATCTCGCTGCTCTCCGGCTTTTTCCCAGCTTTATTGATACCCCTGTCACTAAGCACTCACACTAACTACACTGTTCTACCCCCTATACCGCGCCCCCGGAGCCCCTCGCAACTAAATAAAGTTATTAACCCCTAAACCGCCGCTCCTAGACCCCGCCGCAACTCTAATAAATGTATTAACCGCTAAACTGCCGCTCTCGGACACCGCCGCCACCTACATTATACCTATTAAACCCTATCCTGCCCCCCTATACCGCCGCCACCTATAATAAAGTTATTAACCCCTATCCTGCGGATCCCGGACCTCGCTGCAACTAAATATATAGTTTAACCCCTAAACCGCCGCTCCCGGACCCCGCCGCAACCTATATTAAATTTATTAACCCCTAATCTGCCCCCCCTACACCGTCGCCACCTATAATATTTTTATTAACCCCTATCCTGCCCCCCCTATACCGCCGCAACCTATAATAAAATTATTAACCCCTAAAGCTAAGTCTAACCCTAACCCTAACACCCCCCTAAATTAAATCTAATTTAAATCTAACTAAATAAATGAACTCTTATTAACTAAATTATTCCTATTTAAAACTAAATACTTACCTGTAAAATAAACCCTAAACTAGCTACAATATAACTAATAGTTACATTGTAGATAGTTTATGATTTATTTTTATTTTACAGGCAACTTTCAATTTATTTTAACTAGGTAGAATAGCTATTAAATAGTTAATAACTATTTAATAGCTACCTAGCTAAAATAAAGAGAAATTTACCTGTAAAATAAAAACTAACATAAGATACAATTACATCTAACACTACACTATCATTAAATAAATGAATCCTATTTAAAACTAAATACTTACCTGTAAAATAAACCCTAAGATAGCTACTACCTAGCTAAAAGAAATACAAAATTACCAGTAAAATAAATCCTAACCTAAGTTACAATTAAACCTAACACTACACTATCATTAAATAAATTAAATACAAATACCTACAAATACCTACAAATAAATACACTAACTAAAGTACAAAAATAAAAAAAGAACTAAGTTACAAAAAATAAAAAAAATATTTACAAACATTATAAAAATATTACAACAATTTTAAGCTAATTACACCTACTCTAAGCCCCCTAATAAAATAACAAAGCCCCCCAAAATAAAAAAATTCCCTACCCTATTCTACATTTAAAAGATACCAGCTCTATTACCTTACCAGCCCTTAAAAGGGCCTTTTGCGGGGCATGCCCCAAAGAATTCTGCTCTTTTGCCTGTAAAATAAATACAACCCCCCCCAACATTAAAACCCACCACCCACACAGCCCTACTCTAACCCACCCAAACCCCCCTTAAAAAACCCTAAAACTACCCCCCTGAAGATCTTCCTACCTTGAGTCGTCTTCACTCAGCCGAGCCGAATTCTTCATCCAATCCGGGCGATGTCTTCATCCAAGCGGGGGCTGAAGAGGTCCATCATCCGGCCGAAGTCTTCATCCAAGCGGGGGCTAAAGAGGTCCATCATCCGGCTGAAGTCTTCATCCAAGCGGAGGCTGAAGAGGTCCATCATCCAGCTGAAGTCTTCATCCAAGCGGGGGCTGAAGAGGTCTTCCATCCGGCTGAAGTCTTCTATCAAGTGGCATCTTCAATCTTCTTTCTTCCGGCTCCATCTTCATCCCGCCGACGCGGAACATCCTTCCTCCACGACGAACTCCCGACGAATGAAGGTTCCTTTAAATGACGTCATCCAAGATGGCGTCCCTCGAATTCCGATTGGCTGATAGGATTCTATTAGCCAATCGGAATTAAGGTAGGAATAATCTGATTGGCTGATAGAATCAGCCAATCAGATTCAAGTTCAATCCAATTGGCTGATTGGATCAGCCAATCAGATTGAGCTTGCATTCTATTGGCTGTTCCGATCAGCCAATAGAATGAAAGCTCAATCTGATTGCCTGATTGGATTGAACTTGAATCTGATTGGCTGATTCAATCAGCCAATCAGATTTTTCCTACCTTAATTCCGATTGGCTGATAGAATCGTATCAGCCAATCGGAATTCGAGGGACGCCATCTTGGATGACGTCCCTTAAAGGAACCTTCATTCGCCGGGAGTTTGTCGTGGAGGAAGGATGTTCCGCGTCGGAGGGATGAAGATGGAGGCGGAAGAAAGAAGATTGAAGATGCCGCTTGATAGAAGACTTCAGCCAGATGGAAGACCTCTTCAGCCCCCGCTTGGATGAAGACTTCAGCCGGATGATGGACCTCTTCAGCCCCCGCTTGGATGAAGACATCGCCCGGATTGGATGAAGAATTCGGCTCGGCTGAGTGAAAACGACTCAAGGTAGGAAGATCTTCAGGGGGGTAGTGTTAGGTTTTTTTAAGGGGGGTTTGGGTGGGTTAGAGTAGGGGTGTGTGGGTGGTGGGTTTTAATGTTGGGGGGGGTTTGTATTTTTATTTTACAGGCAAAAGAGCAGAATTCTTTGGGGCATGCCCCGCAAAAGGCCCTTTTAAGGGCTGGTAAGGTAATAGAGCTGGTATCTTTTAAATGTAGAATAGGGTAGGGAATTTTTTTATTTTGGGGGCTTTGTTATTTTATTAGAGGGCTTAGAGTAGGTGTAATTAGCTTAAAATTGTTGTAATATTTTTATAATGTTTGTAAATTATTTTTTTATTTTTTGTAACTTAGTTCTTTTTTTATTTTTTGTACTTTAGTTAGTGTATTTATTTGTAGGCATTTGTAGGTATTTGTATTTAATTTATTTAATGATAGTGTAGTGTTAGGTTTAACTGTAACTTAGGTTAGGATTTATTTTACTGGTAATTTTGTATTTCTTTTAGCTAGGTAGTTATTAAATAGTTAATAACTATTTAATAACTATTCTAACTAGCTAAAATAAATACAAAGATACCTGTAAAATAAATATAAACCCTAAAATAGCTACAATGTAATTATTAATTACATTGTAGCTAGCTTAGGGTTTATTTTACAGGTAAGTATTTAGTTTTAAATAGGATTCATTAATGATAGTGTAGTGTTAGGTGTAATTGTAACTTAGGTTAGGATGTATTTTTACAGGTAAATTTCTCTTTATTTTAGCTAGGTAGCTATTAAATAGTTAATAACTATTTAATAGCTATTCTACCTAGTTAAAATAAATTGAAAGTTGCCTGTAAAATAAAAATAAATCCTAAAATAGCTACAATGTAACTATTAGTTATATTGTAGCTAGTTTAGGGTTTATTTTACAGGTAAGTATTTAGTTTTAAATAGGAATAATTTAGTTAATAAGAGTTAATTTATTTCGTTAGATTTAAATTAGATTTAATTAAGGGGGGTGTTAGGGTTAGACTTAGCTTTAGGGGTTAATAATTTTATTATAGGTTGCGGCGGTATAGGGGGGCAGGATAGGGGTTAATAAAAATATTATAGGTGGCGACAGTGTAGGGGGGCAGATTAGGGGTTAATATGTTTAATATAGGTGGCGGCGGGGTCCGGGAGCGGCGGATTAGGGGTTAAGCTATTTATTTCGTTGCAGCGGGTTTCGGGAGCAGCAGGATAGGGGTTAATACATTTATTAGGGGTGGTGGCGGTATAGGGGGGCAGGATAGGGGTTAATAGGTATTATGTAGGTGGCGGCGGGGGCCGGGAGCGGCGGTTTAGGGTTAACATATTTATTATAGTGGCGGTGGGCTCCGGGAGCGGCGGTTTAGGGGGTAAACACTTTATTTAGTTGCGGCGGTGTAGGGGGGACAGATTAGGGGTGCTTAGACTCGGGGTACATGTTAGGGTGTAGAAACTACCATAGGAATCAATGGGATGTCTGGCAGCAGCGAACATGAACTTTCGTTATGGTCAGACTCCCATTGATTCCTATGGGATCCGCCGCCTCCAGGGCGGCGGTTTTAAAACCAGGTACGCTGGGCCGAAAAAGTGCCGAGCGTACCTGCTAGTTTTTTGATAACTAGCAAAAGTAGTAAGATTGTGCCGCACTTGTGTGCAGAACATCTGTAGTGACGTAAGAATCGATCTGTGTCGGACTGAGTCCGGCGGATCG